>NC_053447.1:10276861-10576861 GCF_007990345.1 Gossypium hirsutum | reverse complement strand
ACTTGGAATATACACAATTTAATCGAATCACTACCTGCAAGTCCACATTGATATATCAGTGAGACGTGGAGCACATATAACAGCTCCATCTTCAAAAACACCCTCCTTGTATGCATGAAGATGAACCCTTACAAAACATAACTTGTGGTTATAGCTAATTTGAGTAATCCCATTTTGGCCTTTTTCCATCATGTTTTTGTCCTTCATAACCTTAACAAGACTTAATTTTCTATTTTGCAATTGAGGAAATAGAAGTAAATGTTCACCCTGAATGCCATTCAAGAATTCAGTCAGCAAACTAGATGTCCTCGCAACAATGCCACCAAATGAATCACGATGTCTCAATGATGTAACATCACTTCTTTCACAACTTGAATTACTCATCGAGTATTTCCGAACTATATTTTCTCCACTTGAAACTTGAGCTTCTTTAACCCTCCAGGACAGCTTGTCAAAAGCAGTATGGACAACATTCCAAGGTGATGGAATAGGAATTCTAAAAGGTCTTACAGCAGGAGGATGCTGCTCCGCATTTTTCCTAGAGGCAGTGGCTTCAATTTCATTTAAGGTTAAGTATGAATTGCAATCGGGGAAATCAGAAGGAAAATAAGGCAATCCAATCTGTAATAAAGAAAAAAAAATTAACATGCAGCGCTGGATAAGTGGGTATTCCAAGAGAGGATTCTTAGGACCAAACACTTACTTCACAAGCAATCCAGTGTTTTTCTCTCAGCCCAATCACATGGGCCCCTTTGGAGACAAGAAAATTCCAGAAGACCCTAGCCCAACTTATAGGTACTACAATAGACCATCTGCAACAAAGAATGAGGGAAAAAATTATTCATGAGTTGGCATTTCTGAATCAAGATTTTTCAAAGAAAATTGCCTCCATGGTGGCAGGCAAAACGAGATAATGTGTATAAGAAAATTGACAAATCCTGCTGGATCTATCATAAAGCAGCATAGAAAACTGTTGCGTTAAACATCCAAGCTCCAATTCTCATGCCTAAACTTAAAACAAAATAGGGCACAAGTGAGCTGAGCTTAGAGCTCTTGTCCTTGTGTGCACTAGACCTTTTGTCTCCATTGTGCTTGTGTCTAGAGTAAAGGCCTCCCCTCTCTCTCTTTTGTGGCACTGCTGCCTTTGGCTCAAGATAATTCTTTTTTGTGAAATAGAAGACATATCACAACACTACAGCAAAATGTTATGTAATGTAAGAATGAACTCAAACACTTTTGTCCTTATTTAAATTGGTATGATATATGGTTCTTAAATGCAAGGATAATGCAGAAACAAATTCTTGTGCATCAAAATTTTAGTGATCAATTTATTTCTAGAGATAATTAATATAAGGGGGGAAGGAACAAAGTAGTTACCCCATAGGAGAGCCCTTCTTGTTATTATTTTTTAGAAGCAAAATAGGGCAAGAACGCGAGCACTGCACCTTGTTTGAAGTCTTTGGGGGCCCTGGTTTTGGTTCATCAAGGCAAAAGAAACCCATCCGCTGCTGATGCTTTTCCATGCAAAGTTCGTTTTCTTCCTCTGGAGGATCTATTCTACTGCTAGAATCCCACAAATTCCTCCCACCAGATAAATTTTCAATTCCTTCAGGTTTTGGACATGAGGGTGAGGCTACCTCTTCGTTCTTATCTAAATTTCCAGTTAAAGTAATACGGTCACTGGCTCCAACTTCTTGCATATCAATTATAGAATCTGGCTCATGAAAATCTTTGGTCTCTTTTGTGGGCAATAGACGAGGATCCTTGACGGTAAAAGATAAAATTGCACAAGAAGGACTACATTCCTCATCTTCAAGTGTAAAAGAGTTTTTATTTTGAAAGTCATCCCTATCCCTCTGAAATGAACACTTTTGCAGTTGCCAAGAATTCTCCACGATGCTGGAAAGGCAACCAACTCAGTCAGCTCACTTTAAATTCTTATCTTAGTACAAAATGACCAGAATCTATCCTAAATAACTAACCAAGAGACAGGATGAACAGTCTTCTGAAGAAGTTGAAATGCCTTGGACCCAATTAATTCCAATTTTGCAAGTTGACCCTCATGTGAAAAACAATTAATGGTGATGCCTCTCTCAATCATCTGGAAAATAATTAGATGCAGAACTTAGCATCTAACCCAATAACGGCTTGTGATATATACAACTCTTTCTGTTTAATGTCTATGTAAGACCAAATGAAAGAGCTTGCTCACATTCATGAGTTCCATGAAATTGTACTATAATTTAAACATTCTTATAAAGTTCAAAGATGGGTGATTTACCAGTTTCTGACAAGCACATTTTAGAGCATCATATCCCTCATTAAAAGCTGAGGCATGGATCCAAACCCAAAGTTGGCGAAAGCAAGAACCAGAGTTGGTTCTACATTGCTCCTTACTTCCAACCACATCAAGGCAATTATTGTTGTCATCTTTTTTACTCCCCTGATGAGGACGCCACATATAAGTTACAGGTGCAATTGGCTGTGAAAGAGGTGCTCCAACATGATGAAGCTGAAAAAAAAAATCAAATAGCAAGTAAACGATTTAGTATTATTATTTCTTAATAATAAGAAAGGGTGCAAGAATGACCTACCATAGCAGTCCCATAAGTAACACCGGAAAGAACAGAATCAGAAACACCTTCAGATTTAACAGATGTAAAAGGGACTAAAACCATCTCTAATGTTGCCACTAAATAATCCTGGAAGCAAACAAAAATAATAAAGTAAAATGTATGATCCAATTATTACTAAAATCTACTAAAAGAAACACAAAGAGGAGTAAATTAGATTCAACAAGAAAAGGAAAGCGCCTGCCTCTGGACCTTCTAGTTGAACAGCAATGTTATAGCTCGCATCATGGAGAAGCACTCCCTGTTTGAACCACCTCAAAACCGCCCTCGACCCCCCTCCTCTATATCATATAAACACGGGAATTTCGAATAAGGATTTCTAAAAATTCGGGCTTTTTCTAGCCTATCAAAACGCTTAAACGATAAATTTAAGTACCTGCCATGCAATCCTAAGGGAAGGTAAAACCCCCACCGTTTAGCCATTGTGAACCGCTTCGCGTGCCAAACGTGCGTTCTCAACCGCTTGGTACCATCCCCTGAAGTAACGAAACCGCTTTGGGGATTGTTTTTAAGCTCCAATCTCCGACGAAGACGACGTGGAAGGGGAGATTCATTCTTCTTCTGCTCCGTCTCTAAACCTGAAACATTGCTTTTATCAACCTTAATTAATCTCTGCCTCTTTCTGTTTCTCTTCTTGGAAGCTTCATTGTCGAATGCTGTGGTTCTCCTCCTCTTGTTTCTACGAGACCTAAAATCGTTATTGAGCCGAGCGGACACAGTTGAGTGAAGCGACTCGAGCTCGGCAGCTCTGGATTCTGCGAATTTTTGTAAGTTGATTTTGCGCGGGGGTTGAGACGCTGAAGCTTGAGGTTTTTTACTTCCTTCAACAGCCATTGTAGGAAAGTTTTAAAAGATATAAATCATTGAGCAAGGATCTAGCCGAGAAATCAACACTGTTTTTTACTCTTTTGGGAACAGCCAGTAAATAAAACAGACCAGCTTTCGAGAGAAAAAAAAACACAAAGGGTTTAGGGTTTTTGCTTTTGGAGCGAATGTTTAGAGCGACTCCTTTCTATAACAAATTACGGAAGTGCCAAACTAAGACACTTTTTGTTTATATTTTTTAAAGTTACATTTTGTTTTAATCCTTCTCTCATTAGTTCTCCTTGGACGAGAGATAGAAAACTAACATGAGTTTTTTTTTTATTGATTTAATAATAAATTTAGTTTTATAATGTTTACCTATTTTATTAATTTGACTTTAAATTTAATAAATTTAACTGTTAATATTTATAAAATTTGTCATTTTAGTTCAAATTCTAAAAAATTAATAAATTTAACCCTCAACATTTATAAAATTTGTCAATTTAATTATAATTCTAAAAATTTCAAAAATATAAATATATATTTTTTTTAAATATTTTTTAGTCCTTTAGTTCACCTTTTGATTTTTTAACACTTACTTAAAAGTTTCAAAGCTCACTAGCAATAAAGATTTTCTTTTTCTCCTAATTCAAACATAAACATGTCCCAACTAGTTTGGGAATGATAATTCGAAAGTGTGTCTCCATTTTTGTATCAAAATCAACGCAATTTTCAAGCTCGCTTGTCATTTGGTCAATTGCATGTAAGTGCTAAGCTCGTTTTTAATGATTTTTATGTTTTTGTGATCAGTTTAGCTTAATTTAACTAATCTGGGGGGTCAATTCTTAAAATTGTTAACAATTTAGGGGTTTACCATGAATGAATTGGAAGTATTTGTGAATTTAATTGATAGATTATTAAGTTTGGTAGTTAAGTATAAGTATTTTGTTAAGTGATTTTTATGATTTTAGTATTTAGGGATTTATTTGTGAAAATAGTAAAATTTCATGAAAATAGTGTGAAATGATGAGAAAATAGACTATAATGGACCCTAGGAAAATCGGCTAGCTTGGTTTTCCATTGATTGTGGTTAATTTGTGAGTTCCGGGTTTAGGGACTATATTGCATAAAAGGTAAAACATTTGGAGTAATTTTGTAATTTTCTTATTGATTATATTAAGTTATTTGAATGGTTTAATTGAATGAAAATTATTATTTAGCTCAAGAAACGAACCAAACGAATCTAGACCGAGAAAAAGCTAAAGTGTCAGATTAGTCGTCAGCTTCGTTTTTACAACAGTTTTTGTTAAGGTAAGTTTGTATAATGGTAAACTGGTTCATTTCTATTTTGGATAAACGATTAATTAAGGTTATGCTTTCTTTAACTTTTATTGAATATAAATTGTTAACTTGTAATTTGGAGTAAATCGTAATGTTTATTCAATTGATGCATATTTATGAAGAATGTGGAAATTTACAGATGTGTGTATTAGAAATATTATAATGGAAAGAAGTTAAATGTTGGATATGGAAAATGTCTCGTTTGAACCTTGTGAATACTTATGATAAAAATGACATGTCATTAGGGATTACACGATTTCGGGTGTTGGTCCTAGATGTCCTACCGATGGTTAAGGTCCCATATTTGTTGCGGATTCTCCACCGCTCCTATGAGAAGCATAGTGTAGCAAACATCCAGACCCACAACTCGTGTGAGCAAGCCCATTTCAAAGCTCGTGTGAGTATTATAAATGATGGTTACGGTTACATGTAAAGACACACTTTATGTAAACATTTCCCGAGTATCCAATGTTATTCTATTTGGTTCAACGGACAATTAAGGTTTAAAATGAAAAGGTACATATATAAATGAGTTATGTTATTGAGAATATAGAATGGAAAATGTAATGTAAGTATTTGGATTGAAAATGTAACAATTGAATTATGTGAATGAGTAATTTATATAGTGAAATTCTTTCCATGATATGTGTCATGTTTCATTGGTTGGTATGTTCTCAAATGTAACATGACTCGGACAGATATACGGATCCAACCAACAAATCAGTTTGGCACCCAGTGCCTCATCGGATAATTCAAAGTAATAATTTGATACCCAATGTCTCATCAGCTAAACCGAAGTAAATTGGCACCTAGTGCATCATCAAATTAATCCGAAGTAATAAATTGACACCCAGTGTCTCATCGACTTGAAGTCGAAGAAATCCTTGAACTCTTCCAATCCTATGGCATGCCATCTATATCCGAATCAACCCGATACAGTTAATAGGGTTTAATTTCACAATTTAAAAAAAATAATCAATATCCAATATCAATTTTTCACATAATCATATATACATATAAATTCAATTCAATATCAAAATGCCAAATACTCACCTCAGTCACTTACCATATGTAACACCCCTTACCCGAGACCGTTTTCAGAGTCGAGCATGAGGCGTTACTTGACTTAACTTAAAAGTTCGGGGCATAAAAATTTACTTTTAAAAGTTATTTCACTGTTCATAATAAGGCTGTCCACCTGCGCAGCAGTCACTAAATTAATTATAAATCAAGCTAAGAAAATCAAAATTTAAATCTGTAAATCTTTCCTGAAACTAGACTCATATATCTTTTTACCATAAAATTTTCAGAATTTTTGGTTCAGCGAATTAGTACAGTTTATTAGTTAAAGTCTCCCATGTTTCACTGATCGACTATCCTGACCTCTCGTCACTAAAATTAAATTATCTCATTGTACAGACTTCATATGGTGCTTCCACTTATTTCTACTTAAAATAGACTCATTAAATAATCTAAACATATAAATTATAACTCAAAATTCTTTATGTAGAATTTTTAATGAATTTCTTAAGTTAGAACAGGGGACTTCAAAAAACATTCTTACCCTGTCTCACTAAAATTCAAATATCTAAAAATATATAACTCTTCTGCTTACTCTATTTCTTTCATGTGAAAGTAGAGTCATTCAGTTTTAATTTCATATCTCGCTCAGCTTCTAATTCAATTTCCACCATTTTTGGTGATTTTTCAAAGTTACGACAATGCTGCTGTCCAAAAATTGTTCCATTGAAATTTTATTATTTAAAAAAAATTCAATATAACCCCTTTATAATTATTTAACCTTCCCTGCAAATTTCAAATTACAACCAATTTCAGTATTTCAACTAATTTATTTAAATACTAATAAAGTTCAACCAATCAACCATTCCAAGCTAAAAACATATATATATTTCATTTTCTAACACAACCATCACATTCAGATTTACTTTGCATTCTTAATCATTCATACTATTACTTTTTACTTCAATTCCCTATACATGCCATATAAATCAAAAAGTTGTTTAACAAAATCTATCAGAGTAAATCTGGATAGTGTGATTCTTGATATAGATCCGATCCTCCGAATGTATTTATATGTCAATCTACAAGAAACAATAAACACACAAAAGTAAGCTTATAGAAAGCTTAGTAAGTTCATAGGCATTTAAGATAAATCTTATCGAACTAATCATAATAATTCACATCTTATTATTCACTACACTTCCTACCATACACAATATCCAATTGATGAAATCATTTAATTGAGCTCAATTTCAACAACTACGATAAATCTACCACTTGAATATGAGTCTATGTAACACTTACCGACTTTATCAAATTAGTGAACGTCTTACGGAATTGAGTACTTCATTTCCTCGATGCCATAGTCCAACTATGGTCTTACACATAATCACATAACACATACCGATGTCATAGCCCAGCTATGGTCTTACATGGAATCACTTATCATTTATCTCTTGTCACTGATCAGATAAGTGTAGCTAAGCTACCACTTATCACTTATCACTTATCACTTGTCACTAATCAGATAAGTGTAGCTAAGCTACCACTTATCACTTATCACTTGTCACTTGTCACTGATCAGATAAGTGAAGCTAAAGCTACCACTTATCACTTGTCACTGATCAGATAAGTGCAGCTAAAGCTACCACTTATCACTGATCAGAAGTATTCAAATCCGACATTTCGCTCAATTTGATCATTTATTCGGTTTTCGTATTATTATTTTATTTTTAATCCATCAACAAATATATATCATCATACACTATATAATTCATGAAATTAACATTTAATCGTTAAATTTCAGCCATATGAACTTACCTGACTACTTTAGAAAAGTTGTAGAAGTTTAGTGACTAATCGGTAATTTTCTCTTTTCCTCGTTTATCTTCGGGTTCTTAATCTAAAATACAAATTTATTCATTCATCAGCATCTAATTCAATTCTAATTCATTTCACAATTTATACCCCTTTAATTTTCAAAATTACACTTTTACCCCAAACTTTAAAGTTTTTACAATTTGATCCCTACTCAATTAACCTCTCAATTGATCTATTTTTTCTCAATTAACACATTATCCAACTATTTTAGACTACTATATAGCCTTTGATATTCAAAACCGCAACACCAAACCCTAATTCCAAACTTTTTCACAATTAGGTCCCTAAAATCAATTTCTTTCAAAATTACTTAATAAAATCATCATATAATAAAATTAAAGCTTTAATTCCATGTTCATTCATCATAAAAATTTAGCACTCATCAATGGTAACTCTCAAAATCAGCCATGAAATCAAAAACTAATGAAATAATTAGTTGGACCTAATTGTAAAAGTATCAAAATCACAAAAATTAGAAGGAATAATCAAGAATTAAACTTACATGATTCAAATATATGAAAAACCAGCTTGGCGGGACCCTTCAATGGCCTTTTTTTGCTGAGAAATATGAAGAATTGCCTAGAACTCTTTTAATTAAGATTTTTATTTGTTAATTTTTACAAAATTTCCAATTTTGCCCTTATTACATCACTTTTCAGATTTTTCTTCTGGGAAAAATACCAAAAAAGTCCTATTTTTTTTAAATTTACCGAAATGGGCCCGGTATTTTATTATTTACCGGAATGGGTCATTTTCCCCGAAATCGCGTCCACGCAGGCGCGATGTCAAGGGACGTGTCAGAAAATCGCGTCCACGTTAGAGCACTTTGCTTATGTGGACACAAATTGCGCCTACGAGGATGCGATTTGCTGACACATCGCGCTGACGTGGACGCGATTTCGGGAAAAATGGCCCATTCTGGTAAATAATAAAATACCGGGCCCATTTCGGTAATTTTTTTTAAAAAATAGGGCTTTTTTGGTATTTTGCCCCAATATGTATTATTGTAATATGTAGCTCAAATTATGTATTGTAGTTAATATTCATAATATTGTAGCTCAAATTGTCAATCCGTCTATACTATTGTACTAATAATATATATTAATGTAATATTGAATAGTTAATTGATTAAAAAAATAAATACAACAAGTACAAAAAAGATTCAAAATTATTACCAACAAGATTTGAACCAAGGTACTAAGGGAAAAGAGCAAGCATCTTAACCAACTAAACCAAACTAAACTAATTAATTGACATATTATAAAAATATTGTTATTATCTTAATTATATTACTTACGTTCTAACGATTTATCGGACCTATTCCATACACGTGTCAAATCAGAAAAACAATACAACAATTCTATAAAAAAAAATCCGGTGTTTACTTCAAATAAATAAGGAAAATAATGATTTGAATGTTTCAAAATTCAATTTTAAACCGAAAAAATCAAAATTTAGAGGTAAAAAGGATCTTTTTCGATGAAAACTATGGCAAACCACCTTCGGCTATTTGTCAGTGTGTAGATCTCGAAAAGTTATTCGAAATAAAAAAAATCGTCTCAATCGGACAACCGAGCGAAAAGTTATGACCTTTCAAAGTTTTTCAAGCTAAAAAACATAAACGGTCAATTTTTTGACCGGTGGGTACTGTTCACATGCCGCGCAAATCCCGTCCACGTAAGCGTGATTTGCTTCCACGTCAGCAAATCGCGCTTACGTGGACGCGATTTGTTGCCACGTAAGTAATCGCGCTGACATGGACGCGATTTGCTGACACGTCCCCTGACATCGCACTGACGTGAACGCGATTTCGAGGAAAATGGCTCATTCCGGTAAATAATAAAATATCGGGCCCATTTCGGTAAATTTTAAAAAAAATAGGGCTTTTATGTGTAATTTGCCCTTTTCTTCCCTTATGCCGTCTCAACTATTCCATATTGGCATATTTATGCCTTAAGTCCCTCCTTATTTACCACTTAAGCTATTTAATCACTTTTAACAAATTTTACATTATTTTCAGTTTAGTCTTTTTTATTTAATTGACCACCCAAAAGTTAGAATTTTCTAACGAAACTTTAATACCAACTCAATGGCACTCTATAAATATTTCTAAAAATATTTATGGCTTGATTTATGAGTTTGAGGTTTCGATACCTCATTTTCGATTCTAATTATTTTAATATTTATTCCTAGTACACTATTCACTATTTCAAAAAATTTCCTAACTTCACATTTAACTTATACTCACTAAATTAATAATATTTTCTACTCATTTGTCAGATTTAGTGATCTCGAATCACCATTCCGACACCACTGAAAATTCAGGCCACTGTACCATAAGCATTAAATCAAAATATAACAATTAATAATTAGATTCAGATTATAGAAATACAAACCGAAAATTCCGAGCTATTCCTTGTTGACTTTATCTTTTCCTTTTTTAGTCGAGGATTCCGGTACGACGTTAGCTACGGAATTAGAACAATTAAAATTCATCAATACAATACAATTCAATATCATATTTAATATTTCAATTTTTACTCAATATTTACCTAAATTTTAATTTAGTCCCTAAATCGAGACTAATTTTATTTCTTCACAATTAATCTTATATTTTCATACAAATTCTACTTTAAATTAAATTCAACTCCCTATTTTCACTAAAATCACTAAATTTTGATTTTCACAATTTAGTCCCTAATACTCAAAAATTACAATTTATTTTACAATTCAATCCTTTTTCATTTCTAACTTAAAAATCTATCAATTTAGTCCCTAATACTAAAATTATTCAACATAGACAACACTTAAAAACTCAATAATTTCTAAAATTTCGGCATAGGTAGGGTAGTATTTAACACTGGAATTCCAAAAACATAAAAATTATAAGAAAAATGGACTAAATTGACTAACCAATTGAACTTGGAAACTTTGAAACCCTTGGCCATGACTTCCTGCTTTCTCTTTTTCTTTCTATTTTGTTTAACCTTATGTCTTTCTTTTTGTTTCTTTTATTTATTATATTTACTTATTATAATATATAATATAATATATATACTTAATAATTAAGATATAATATTATAATATATATTTTAACTTTAAGTTTTATAAATATTTATCTTATGCCGCTTCATTTATAAGCAATGGCATAATTTTTTTATTTAGTCCTTTAATTTTTCTTTAATTTATAATTCAACTTTCACCCTTTATGCAAATTAGTCCTTATACTTAATTACTCTTAATTCATGCAAATTCACCTAACCAAAACCTAATTAACTACACAACTAGCTTCGTAAATATTTTTAATAAATATTTACGAGTCTGATTTACGGGAACAGGGTCTCGGGAATACACTTTCTGAGACCCCTGACTATCGGGTCGTTACACTTTATACAAGTTTACTAAGCATTAGTTGCTTATTTAGTTTGTTTTTTTTTTTGTTTTGTAAATCATCAAAAGCTCGATCGATTGGAATCTTGTCGAAGCTCTATCACACTATCCGTCGACCATTTTGGTAGTTTTTGATTATTTTGGCTTATGGTTATATATGGCATGTATAGGGCTTAAATGTAATATTGGTTCCATTAATGTTTTTAGTTTATGATAAGCTTATTATGATAAAGTGTTTAGTTGGTGTTGTGTTGTAAATGGTGTGATGTAAATAGGTGAAGTTGTTCTTATACATGTTTTATTTTATATTAGGCAAGTCATGGTTGAATGGTATGCTTTTAAAATGTTGTTGATATGTTTGATCTAAGTTTATTGGATGAACTTGTAATGTTGAATGGGATTATGTTTGGTTTGTAATTGTGGTACTTTTGTTGGTACATTGGTTAGTCTTATAGATTGATGGAATTGGTATGTTTTAAGTGTGTTTAAAATGTGTTTTGGTCATATAAATATTTGTGGAAATGGTGTGTCTTGGTGTGCAAGAATTGTAACACCCCTAACCCGTATCCATCTCCATAATAGGGTTATAGAGCATTATCGGAGTTTACAAGTTAATTTACAGACATTTCATTTCATCAAGCATTCATATTTAAAATAAATCAAAATCAAAACATTAATGAGCTAACGTTGGCCAATTTAACTCATACATGTCATTATAATCAGAATCAAAACATCCAAAATTACCGATAAAATTAATGGATAGTGTGATAAACATTCATACATCCATTCAATGCATTATTCCCCTTTTTATCAAATATATCAATGTTTCATCAATTTTCTTACAATGAACATTCAAATCATATTCACATCAATAACATACATTTCAAGCATTTAAGAATATAATTCAAGTTACACGAACTTACCAGACTAAATTGCAGAAATACCAAAAATTCAGGGACATTTTGGTAATTTTCTATTTTCCTTGAATTTCCACCCAATCATGATCTAAATTAATATTTCATTCAATTTATTAATTTAAAT
The DNA here is from genome assembly GCF_007990345.1 of Gossypium hirsutum. Lineage (NCBI taxonomy): Eukaryota > Viridiplantae > Streptophyta > Magnoliopsida > Malvales > Malvaceae > Gossypium > Gossypium hirsutum. Next base: position 10,564,751 of record NC_053447.1, on the reverse strand, counting down.
AATAAAAAAATTCATTTCATGCAATTTGGTCACTTTTTGACATTTTTACCAATTTACCTTAAAATAATACTTTTATTCAATTTAGTCCTTAAACCTAAAACATGCAAATTGGCCATTTTTAATGAAAACTCATGCTAGTTGAATAATCATTTATTTTCCTCCTCCTCCTCTCCATTCCACATCCTTAATGTATAATATGCTTATATGTAACATTATCTATAATTCTATCATTTATTTATATATTAATTCAAAGCTGTCCACTTGAGTCATAGTCACTAAATTATTTATATCTTGAGATACAAAACTCTGAATTAAGATCTTATAAATTCCTATGAAACTAGACTCACATGTCTTCTTACCATAAAATTTTCAGAATTTTTGGTTTAGCCAATAAGTACAGTTTATTCTTTAAAGTTTCCCCTGTTTCACTGTTTGACAGTTCCGACCCCTCTTCAATAAAAATAAATTATCTCTTTGTACAGAATTTGGATAATGTTTCCGTTTGTTTCTATTGAAAATAGACTCATTCAGGATTTTAAACATATAAATTTAAGCCTCTAATTATTTTTATTCAATTTTTGATGATTTTCCAAAGTCAGAACAAGGGAACCTAAATTCATTCTAACCTTGTCTCACAAAATTTATTATATCTCATGATTTACAATTCCATTACTTACACCGTTTCTTCTATGAGAAACTAGACTTAATAAGATTTAATTCCATATTTTTTTCATTCTCTAATTAAATTTTCACAATTTATGGTGATTTTTCAAAGTTAACCTACTGCTGCTGTCCAAAATTGTTTTAGTGCAAGATGTTGATTACTAAATTTATAACTCCCTTATTCCCTTTCTCTATAATATTTCCCATCATTTTCACTTATTTCCCTTCACTAATATATAAAGAACATAAAACTTTATTTAAGAAAACTCTACTATAACATCATTTCCATACTTTTTCAACAATAACAAACTTAAAAATATATTGAAATCTTGATGTTCTTACCTTATGCTATTGATTTCAATCTTTAACTAGATTTTCTCTCTCCTCCAGCTTCTATTTCTTGAATTCAACTTGACATTCTAGCTCCGCATTGTCTCCTTATTATTTTTCTCTCTTGGAAGCTATGTAAATTCTTTTGATTTCTAGGTGAAAATAGTGAATTTTTGGTGAAAGGACCAAATTGTAAATAAAGCAAAACTTTCTTCATATTTCCTCCCTTTTATATTAATCATTTAATAATAAAATAATACTAAAAATCTTAATAAAATATTAATTAAATAATATTTATCTGATTAATTAATTAAAAATATCACAAATATAATCATTACCTTCTAGAATTCTCTCACTCTATTTGACCATTTTGCCCTTTATAATCTTTTTAAATTCCATCATTGAGTCATCACTTAATTTGGTAAAATTACAATTTAGTCCCTCAAAATTCTTCACCTTTTTAATTTGGTCCTAATTCATCCATTTTCCTTAGTTTTTAGATTATTCCACCCTTAAATATTTACACTATTGGTCCTTCAACTTTTTTGTATTTACACTTTAACCCCTCAAATTTTGAGTATTTACTCTTGGGCAACAAAAATTTTCTCACTTTTGCAATTTAATCCTTTCTTGAATTAATATGTCATAATATACTTCCCAATGTTGACATAACTCAATATTACCCTTTTTATCACTTTATTTCCTTATTTTACTATATCAAGAATATTATCTTACTTTCTTACTGTAGTAATTTTCGGGGTATTACAAGAATTGGATTTGAAATGGCTTGTTTTGGGGACAATTTATTAAGCACACGGGCTATCACACGACCGTGTGCCACATAGGGCCGTGTGCCATTATCGTTTTAGGTGTAGGTTTCACAAGTTCTAAGACATGACCTATGATACGGCCGTGTGACATAACATTGAATGCACAACGATTTGGCACATGGCCTATGACATGGTCGTGTGACCCTATTTCGAATACCCACATGGGCAAACACACAAGCTTGGACATGGCCGTGTGTCTATACTTCGAATGTCCACAAGGTCTGGGCTATGTCACACGGCCTGGCCACACAGCCGTGTGACCCCTGTCTCCAAAATTTCAAGGCTTTCTAAAATTTTTTGTTTTATTTCAAATTGATCCCTGAATGTTCTCAAACTGTTTTTAGGGCCTCGTAGACTCGATTTAATGCCTATAAGTGTATTTTCACTATAATTGAATTGAGATATTAAATGATAATATTTAAATTGCATAATTGTTTATGTTTTTAAGTTGAATGTTCTGTTTTTTACAATAATACTCTATAACCCTAATCCGACGGCGGATACGGGTTAGGAGTATTACAAGTTTCACTGACATGTCAAATGAAAATACCTCCTATAGGGAGCGTTTTCTCTCTAGCTATTTCTACCTCCTAGCTAACTCGATTGCTTTTGCCTCTGAACCCCTACAACTTAGGATTCCCAAGATAAAAAATTTCCCTTTTTACCTCGCATCATCCCCTATATAAATGCACATTCCCATCCCTTTTAATTCAATATCCTAAATTGTTTTTTTTTTTTAATTTTTTCTTGCGTGTTGAAATTTTCGAGTTTAAAGATTTATTTCTCTCTCGCTTCAAGGGAGACATAGTCATAGTTTTAAGTTGCGTTTGGGTTTAGGGTGATGTCATGGAGCTCGGTAACCTACAAAGTTCACTTGTCATATGAGTATGGTGCCATCACCTGAGAAACCGAGATCACTTTGTAACTCGAGATCCAAGTTGAAAATGATTATACAGTCTCAGCTTGAAGTGTAATTAGGGCCTCGAGGTTACAAAAGTTATGCTGTCAAAGGATGGAGTATAACTGGGGCCCTAGTTGACGATGGTTATGCAGGCACGTCAACTAGTTTCTTTTCGTCGGAGGAGCATGTTTTATAAAACCCACACGGAATTGCGAAGAAGAAAAATAGAAAGGCCTTCCATATCCATGTCCACTAAAGGCAATGACCTTGTTAGTAAAACCTGTTACACCCCAATTATGTCATAGGTTTTAATAACTGGGCCACCGTTTTTGTTGGATCTAGATAAAACGAAATACTTGATTTACTAAAAGACCACTGCATTTTTCTTCTTTGTATATTTGTTTGGGTTTTATAAAGCATCCTCTTCTGACGAGGAAAAATTGGTTGTCGTGCTCGCATAATCACCGTCAACTAGGGCCCCAATTATGATCCATCTTGTTAGTATAACCTTTGTAACCTTGAAGCCCTAGTTACATTTCAACCTCAAATCGTATAATCACCGTCAATTGGGACATTGAGTTGCAAGACAATCCGATTTCTTAGGTGATGGCGCCATACTCACATAGCAAATGAAATTTGTAAGTCACCCAACTCCATGACATGACCATAAATTCAAACATTCCTTAAAACTATATCTCAAATCCAAACAAAAATAAATTTACAAACTTTTAATTTCCAACCGTAAGAAAAAAAAAAGAAAAAAAACAAATTTTTTTCAAAGTGAAAACGTGCCTTATAGAATGTGTTTTCCTTTCTCTCTCCAAAAACAACGTAGATCAATAAATTTTAAAATTTTCAACATACTTTCTCAAATGTGTTTTTTAGCATATTTTGATAAATTAACCAGTTTAAATTATTGTAGAATAATTAAATAAAACAATTAAATTCTATAAAAAACTCTTTTTTATTTGAGTAATTGACACTATGAAAAGGGGTCATGCTTTTTTGAAGAAAAGTTGTCTTTCGACCCAATTCAACTGAAGAGAAGAAGCCAATAATTGTTTCTAAAGTTGCCTTTCGATCCAATTAATTGAAGGAGGTCCAAATCCATTTTAAGAACATGTCAAGAGCATGCCAATATGACCTTTAAAACAATTTACATCCATTCAAGATCAAGTCAGACGACTATTAGATCAAAGTCAAAACTAAAGAGGAATTTTCTTTGTAAAGAAAATTTCAGAAATTGTAACTTTCTTTTAAATTGTCAATAAAATTAATTTCGAATTTTCAAATAAACTTTTAACTCGAAATTTGTGTCTACACCGTGCACTATACATGTAAGAAAACTAGGTTTTTTTTTATATTTTAAATGTTTTTATGATTATCTAAAAAATCACTACGAGGATGAGTTTAGGTAAATTGTCGTTTGAATTTATAGATTCGATTTTTTAAATTTATTTTAAAAAACATTTATTTATTAGTTTTTTAATATTTGCTAATGCGACATTTTATCACATCAGCATAATATATATGTGACAGTCACTTGTCACCGCTCGATTAATCTATCAACCACATTAATAAAAATTTAATTATTTAAAAATTCAATTAACTGCAAATTCATCGCTAAATTGATTTTTTTTTCAACTATTCAGATTTACTTTAAAATTTGCCAGTTCCAGTGCCAGCCGTGTGCTTTACGTGCTCACCACTCCAGTTTACAAACAAAAATCCCTCGTTGCCTTTTAGAAAAAAGTCATTGACCTAAGCAGAGGCCAGAGTCAAACTCCGCCCTCTCTCTATTATCTGTTCCGAATCTATTATTGGTTGAAACATCATCACCTACCCTGCTCCCTCAATTCAACCACTTGGATTCCCACACGAATCAGATTCAGACATGGTCGTCCATATCAGCAAATGGACCCACTAAATCCAACCAATCACAGGAAAAAGAAAAAGATATTGTGATTGGATCAAATTCTCCGATATTTTAGCCAAACACCAATTGATTCATTCATCTATTTTTTTTTGTCCGAACCAAATAGGTTAAACAAACCCCTAAACCGAAAATATCTATTGTTGAAAAGCCTAAAACTAGAAACAAAACTACAAAGTGGAGTAGAACTCAAACAGTACTGACACGAGTGCGCGTAGATATCAATGTCTGAAGTAGATAGATACATAACCCACTTCGGCTCTTCTTATCTCATAGGGCAAAACGAAAACACCATACTTTCTCCTTCAGTCTCCTCCATCCCACTTTCATTTGCCCCCCCCCCTTCCTTTTCATTATCGAATCCGTTATAGCTAGCTAATCTCTCCTTCACCCTCGCTTTCCAGTATACCACTTAAGTCTTCTTTTTTTTGTCTCATAAAATTGAAAATCATTGAATGGCGTCAACGCCACCGCACTGTTCAATCACAGCTTCAACAAAGTCCTACAAGAACCATCAATACCCAAAAAATCATTTCAAAAACCACCAGAATAACCACCGGAATCATCCTCTTCCCCGAAAGTTTTCCCTTTCCAACCCCCTTCCTTCACCTTGCAATGCAGCGAAACACACCGCCGCCGCAGCATCCGCCTCCACCGTCCGCGCTCCCCTCTCGCAGGTCTCCACCCCTTTCCCTTCCCTCGATCCCGATTTCTCTGGCCGCCGGTCGACTCGGTTTGTCTCAAAAATGCACTTGGGCCGTCCCAAAACCAGTATCAACACCCGCCACACCTCTATAGCTGAAGAAGTCCTTCAACTCGCCTTACATAACGCTCTAGCTGGCCTTGAAAGCATTCTCGTCTCCTTCGAATCTAAGCTTAGCGGCTCCGATGACTACACTTTCTTGCTTCGAGAGCTTGGAAACAGAAGTGAGTATGAAAAAGCCATTAAATGTTTTAACTTCGCGGTTAGAAGGGAGACCAGGAGAACTGAACAAGGGAAACTAGCTACTGCCATGATTAGTATTCTTGGTAGATTAGGAAAAGTGGAACTTGCCAGGGGTGTCTTCCATACTGCTTTAAATGAGGGTTATGGAAAGACTGTTTATGGTTTCTCTGCTCTAATTAGTGCTTTCGGAAGAAGTGGGTATTGTGATGAGGCCTTAAAGGTTTTCGATTCCATGAAAAACTATGGGTTGAAGCCTAATCTAGTTATTTATAATGCTGTGATTGATGCTTGTGGGAAAGGAGGATTGGAGTTTAAAAGAGTCGTGGAGATTTTTGATGAGATGTTAAGGAGCGGTGTGCAGCCAGATCGAATCACTTTTAATTCCTTGCTTGCGGTTTGTAGTAGAGGGGGTTTATGGGAGGCTGCTAGTAATTTGTTTAGTGAGATGGTTGATAGAGGGATTGATCGAGATATTTTCACTTATAATACATTTTTGGATGCAGTTTGTAAAGGTGGACAAATGGATTTGGCTTTTGAGATTATGGCAGAAATGCCTGCTAAAAACATTTTCCCTAATGTTATTACCTATAGTACCATGGTTGATGGGTATGCAAAGGCTGGTAGATTTGATGATGCACTCAATTTGTTCAATGAAATGAAATTTTTGGGTATTGGTTTGGATAGAGTTTCATATAATACTATGCTTTCTATTTATGCAAAGCTTGGTAGGTTTGAGGAGGCTCTAGATATTTGCAGGGAGATGGAGGATTCAGGGATGAGGAGGGATGTTGTTACTTACAATGCACTTTTGGGTGGATACGGAAAACAAGGAAAGTATGATGAAGTTAGAGCACTGTTTGATGAAATGAAAGCTCAAAAGGTGTCACCTAATTTATTAACTTACTCCACAGTGATTGATGTGTATTCGAAGGGTGGTTTGTATGACGAGGCTATGGATGTTTTTAGGGAGTTTAAGCGGGCAGGATTGAAGGCTGATGTTGTACTATACAGTGCATTAATCGATGCTTTATGCAAGAATGGGTTGGTGGAATATGCTGTATCCTTGCTTGATGAGATGACAAAGGAAGGGATTAGGCCTAATGTTGTTACATACAATTCTATCATTGATGCTTTTGGTCGGTCTGCAACTTCAGAACATGTGTTTGATGCTGGTGGGATCCGTGAGTCACTAGCTGACTCTTCTTCTTCATTGGTCATCAAGCAATGTATTCATGGCAGGGCAGTAGATAGGGAGGATAACCGGATTGTAAAAATTTTTGGGCAGCTGGCCGCTGAAAAAGGAGGCCAAGCAAAGAAGGATTGTGGTGGCAAGCGGGAAATCTTGTGCATCTTGGGAATTTTTCAGAAGATGCATGAGCTAGAAATTAGACCAAATGTTGTCACCTTCTCAGCCATCCTAAACGCATGCAGGTATAATTATTTGCTTTTTCCTTTGCCTGTCAATTCATTTGTTCCTTTTCATATCTTGTTCAGTGAAAAATCTGGACTTAGTGCAACAGTCCCAGTGTCCTGTTTCTTTCTAGCTCCATTGAGCATTTTTGGCAATTTCATGTGTATGTTTAAATCTATTTGATGCCGTGACTTGAAAGGTTCATTCTTTTTTTTATACTTGTGCTTAAAATTTTCTCAGCTATGTATGAGCACGGCAATTGCTTGTTATTAAAGTCTAGAGCCTGAGTTGTCATTGCCTAATGCAGGAATGATATATGTGCACTATGATTACTGACTATGTTCTAGCTGTTAAAGAAAAATAATATTGTCTGAAACTTGATTTTCGTTCCATTAGCTTACTCATTATCCACTTGCATTGAACAAATCAAGCGGCCTCGAGATTTACTTGATTTTTCAGGTTTATTTTATTTGCAAATAGTGGGAGTTTATTTGTGAATTTTCCTCTTTTCTTGTTGTACGTATTAAATAATATTGATCTGGAAAACATGGATGATCATTTGAATTTATTGCCTTGGATGCAGTCGCTGTGATTCCTTTGAGGATGCTTCAATGTTGTTGGAAGAGCTCCAGTTGTTTGATAATCAGGTCTATGGTGTTGCCTATGGTCTTCTTATGGGCTATAGGGAGAATGGTTGGACCCAAGCTCAATCCCTATTTGATGAAGTGAAGTTGATAGACTCTTCAACTGCTTCTGCCTTTTATAATGCTCTGACTGACATGCTGTGGCACTTTGGTCAGGTTAGCTTTTTGTAATGCTGTTGCTCCGCTAGTTTGATACACTTGTAGCTCACTTCTCTTCCGCTATATTTATGATTTCTGAAACTTGTATAATTTAATAGCTTGACACTATTACTATTTTGCTGTACAGAAACGGGGAGCCCAGCTGGTTGTGCTTGAAGGAAAACGCCGGCAAGTGTGGGACAATGTATGGTCTAATTCTTGCTTAGATTTGCATCTTATGTCCTCTGGTGCGGCTAGAGCAATGGTGCATTCATGGTTGTTAAACATACATTCTACTGTTTTTGAAGGGCATGAATTGCCGAAGCTGTTAAGGTAACCAAAGTGGTTTTGCATTTAATGAACTGATTAACTTGTTCCCTATACCTTCTTGATTCAAAAATGAATTTGTTTCCTTGTTTTTCCAGCATTTTGACAGGTTGGGGCAAACATAGCAAAGTAGTCGGTGATGGTGCACTAAGGCGAGCTGTTGAGGCACTCATTACTGGCATGGGTGCACCCTTTCAGCTTGCTAAGTGTAACTTAGGTAGATTCGTCTCGACAGGTCCTGTAGTTACAGCCTGGTTAAGAGAATCTGGCACCAAAAACTTGCTTGTTCTTCATGATAATAGAACACAGCCTGAAAACACAAGGTTTGAAGAAATCTCAAATTTACAGACACTTACTTTATAGTAGTATGTATAATATAATGAACCCTTTATTTAAAACTTAAAAAAGAGTTTTCCTCATGTAAATTTTATAAATTATCGAAGAATTGACGTTCGTGTCTCTATCTCGCTTGCTATCTCCTTTCGCCTGTTAATGTAGGCACTAATGCATCGTTTGCTCTCAGTTTTGAACTGGGTATTTGTTGTACTGTTTCGAGTTAGCTTGGTCAAATCCAAGGTTCATGGAAGAACCAAGCTTTCAACTTCATGTGCCATGCATGTTTAATCACGTGTCACTAGAGTGCATTACATTTTTAAGAAGAGATATAAGTTGGAACTTTGAAAGTAACAGTGTTGACCCTAAATAAAACATGAAAAATGTTGTTTCATGATGGCTTGGCTCCTATAATACAGCACCTACATTTCTTGGCTTGATGGTTCAGTAATAGCTAATTATTGGAGGACTGTGATCTTTCTAGCTAATCTCAAATTGAAGTTTAGCATTATTAGATTTGTTGATGTGCCACTATGAGTTGGTAATCAAAAAATATTTTATACGAATTAAACACGGCCGACTGTCTGTACTGAATCTCCATTGTCTGGGGTTTCAAGTTTTTCATGATGTATTTAATTTTAATAATAAATCAGGCAGGATATACAAAAATAATAACATGTACCTTTATAAATTGGCTAATTTATCAAAAAAAGCCAATTTTTTTATAAAATTACCGAAATGGGTCGGTTTTTTAATTATTTACCAGAATGGGCCATTTTTCCCGAAATTGCGTCCACGTCAGCGCGATGTCAGGGGACGTGACAGGAGGTCGCGCTGACATGGACGCGCGCATGAACAGTGCCCAACGGTCAAAAAATTGACCGTTGCCCCCCCAACGGTCAAATTTTTTTTTTACTATATAAACCCCCACCCCTTTTATTTTCACAAACAAATTCAATATCAATTTCCTTCAAAAATTCTCTCAATTCCTTTCAAAAATTCTCTCAATTCCCTTCAAAATTTCTCTCAATTTCCTTCCAAAATTCTCTCAAACTCTCAAATTCCTTCCAAAATCCTCTCAATTTCCTTCAAAAAATCTCCAAATCCATATTAAATTTCTTTTTCCATTAAATTTCATTTTTAAGAAAATTTTAAAATTTTTTATTTTTTTTAAATAATTTTAAAATTATTAATATTTTCAACAATGGCCGGATCATTGATTCGTCTTGATAGGAATCACATATCGGTGGAGCAAATGAACATGGTAAGTATTAAATTTAAATTTTAAATTTTATTTAAGATATTTTTATTTATGTATTTTTAGATATTTATTAAATTATTTTTTGTTATAAAAGGCTGAAGATCGGGTATTGGAATGCAATATTCGGAATATGCATGCTCCTCCATCACCGTTAGTAGAGAACTACCTGCGGGAAGCAAGATTTTGGCACGTGGCGGCAGTAGGCCGGGGATGCAAGTTGGAGCCGAAACTGATCAGTGCGTTGATCGAGAGGTGGAGACCTGAGACGCACACATTTCATCTTCCATGTGGAGAGTGCACTATCACTCTAGAAGATGTCCATCTGCATTTGGGATTGCCGGTGGATGGGCACCCAGTGACCGGGTCTGCCCAATCTAGCAATTGGGAGGCGGTGTGCTACGAGCTTTTGGGCGCCGTTCCGGATAAAATGGATGGAGGTAAGGTGGAGATGGACTGGTTACGTGCCACCTTCCCCGGTCTGAATGAAAATTCAACCGAGATTGAAAGAATCCGATATGCTCGATCATACATTCTTCAAATAATTGGAGGCTATCTCATGGCCGACACATCACGGAGCCGTGTACATCTAAGGTGGCTGCTAAAACTCGTTGATTTTAGAGCAGCCGGTGAATTTAGTTGGGGGTCTGCCGTCTTGGCAACATTATATCGGGAGATGTGCGGGGCGACCAAACCGAGGAGAGCAAAAATCGGAGGTTGCCTGTCACTACTGCAATCATGGGCACGGTTTCGCTTTCCATTTCTACGTCCTTGAGTGAACCACCCATATACATTCCCACTCGTAATGAGGTAAATTTTATACTACATTTTGAAATTGTTATGTAGATTTTGTAAGAATAAAAGAATGCTAAAAATTTATTTAATTAGGTGGAACCATCCGGCAAGTTATCGTGGATTACCGACTGAACTTGAAGATATACGGCTTCTATTGGAGCAACGGTCGGAAGCAGAAGTAAGTATTATTGCAAATAGATATTTCCATACATTCGCTAGTGGATTGATATTTAGTATTTAGTATTATGTATATATGTAATATTTCTATCATGTTCATGTAGTTTCAATGGACACCATACGAGGATCCGGCAGTCCGGGCAGTAATTTCGGAAGAGTTTTTACAAAATCCGAACGCTTGGCACGTGAAAGTGGTGTTGATCAACTATGCAACCGTGGAGCCCCACCAGACAGACAGAGTCCTACGACAGTTTGGATGTAGACAACCGATCCCTGCGGACCTTGAGGAGTTTGACGAGCACCACAAAATCGACCTTCGGCTATTAGGTACGGATTGGTCGTTATACTGGTCAGTGTACATAGAAATGTGGGAAAATCGGAATGAATATCTACCTACTCGGGAACCAATCATCGTTCCCGAGTTAGCGTGCGTTCCAGAATACATGCCATCGTTTAGGGCCCATGGGAAGCCGTATTTACTTACGCCGGAGGAGAGGCGGCAGAAAATACGTGTCAGAAGGGAAAGGCGCGGGCCTCAAAATCCAAGGGGACAAGACTACGAGAGCAGCCCCTCCACGAGGCCTAGACATTCACCCGGTTCATCATCAGCGACCATGCAATCACCGTCCCCAACGAGAGCACCGACGCAGTCACCTGGCGCAGCAATTCAACAGATGATACCCATGCATTCACCTTTCCCTATGATGCCAGGTATGTTTCCTAGCCCTTATATGTACCCTAACCCGTACATGTATCCTTTTCCGAATCCTATGGCAGGTTGGAGCCAAATGCCTGGATCAGCTCCATTTCCTGTAATGCCGAGCAGACCACCGATAACTAGGCCATCGGTGCAGGAGGGGTCGCAAGGGGGGCCGTCGGGGAGCTCTCCTTTTTACCAATCGCCAGCAACGCATGGCTTTCAAACTCCGTCGCCGTTCATGATGCAAACACCTCCATATACACTATTCTTTGAAGGTGGATCATCGTCCCAAGTCCGACAAGCAAATGCCGAACCGGAAGAACAACAATCACCACCCGAGGAAGAACAACCGCCGCCGGAAGCTAGAGGAAGGAGGAATCCAGCGCGTAACCGTCGACCCCCGCCATGTGGAACCGAATCCCCCGGTCATAGACATTGATTACCGTATTAAAATTTATCATTTGATGTAATGAAATAGAAGTTTATGACGATGTAATACACATAGAATTTTTTCCGAGTTATTTTGACATTATTTGATTAAAAACCCTAATCCTAACCTAATTTAATTAAAAACCCTAACCCTACTTAATTAAAAACCCTAACCCTAACCTAATTTAATTAAAAACCCTAACATAACTTAATTAAAAAACCTAACCTAACTTAATTAAATTAAAAACCATAACATAACTTAATTAAAAACCCTAACCCTACTTAATTAAAAACCCTAACCCTAACCTAATTTAATTAAAAACCATAACCTAATTTAATTAAAAACCCTAACATAACTTAATTAAAAACCCTAACCTAACTTAATTAAATTAAAAACCCTAATATAACTTAATTAAAAACCCTAACCCTACTTAATTAAAAACCCTAACCCTAACATAATTTAATTAAAAACCCTAACCTAATTTAATTAAAAACCCTAACCTAACTTAATTAAATTAAAAACCCTAACATAATTTAATTAAAAACCCTAACCCTACTTAATTAAAAACCCTAACCCTAACCTAATTTAATTAAAAACCCTAACCCTAACCTAATTTAATTGAAATCCCTAACCTAACCTAATTTAATTAAAAACCCCAACCCTAACCTATTTTACATGAAAACCCTAACCCTAACCTATTTTAATTAAAATCCCTAACCCTAACCTAATTTAATTAAAAACTCTTACCCTGATTTATCATTTTATTTGAAATCCCTAACCCTAACCTAATTTAATTAATGTAAAAACCCTAACATAACTCAGCGGATTTGATAATCTTACTAACCATTTAAGAAATTGTAGTTTTACATAATGTTGGATTTCGTAAAATGTTTTGACTGATACTAACATTTAAGAAATTGTAGTAATTTGATAATTTTACCAACAATTAATACAATTATCAATTAATAATTGAATAAAAGGTAATTTCTTCTATAATTACATTCAACTATTGCGATTAGGGCATGATCGACTTGTATGGCCTTGGTTCCTACACCATCCGCACAACTTCTGTTGACTGGCTGTTTCTCGGATATCCATATTGTTCCGTATTCTAGTGGAGAAAGGTCGACCCTTCGGCTTGCGACACAATTCTCTATCCGGTAACAGCTTAAAAAGAGCAACAGATACGGGTGGCCACTTACGTTCATCTGGGACCGGTGGGAAAACGTGTCTCCATACGTTGTACACGTTTTCTAATTTGTACACTTCATCCACATAACTCAGCGGATCCAGACGGAGTTTCATACAGGCTGCAATAACATGAGCGCATGGATAACGAAGTGCATCGAACTTCCCACAGTCACAGGTCCTGTTTCGCAAGTGTACACGATATTGCCCGCCAACAATGCCTTAGTGCGGTATGTCGAACTCCGTCACTTGAAACCATAAATTGTCTCGATCGTGACACACAGCGTGCATGATATTTGCCCTCGCCTTCGCCTTGTTAATTTCTTGAACTACCTTACTGCACTATACATGCCCACCCTGCATCTGGCCTGCATAAGTTGCTGCTCGCTTTGGAAATAGCGCCGCCAAACGGAAATATGTCTCTCGCACAACCGCTGTTATCGGTAGATGACGCGTTCCTTTAAGAACAGAATTTATGCATTCTGCCATGTTCGACGTCATATGGCCATATCGTAGGCCTCCGTTGTATGCTTGTGCCCACTGTTCGAAACGTATGTTACAAAGGTAGTCCGTCCCTTCTCTGTTTTGGGATCGCAAGATTGCCAACATCTCGTGAAAACGATCTTTATTCATTTCATACCCTACCAATATAAGAACATAGCGAATATTTTATACCCCTTCTACCAATAAAACTAATTCAATTTGACAAACGAAATAATACAATTATACAGTAAATACCCATGTTGGTCACTTGTCGTCGTTCCGTCTTAGATGGATATTGCCTGTAGTAGTTCGAAGCAACGTGTCTCAGGCAATATCTATGGTGTATACGCTGCCACAAGCTTCCCTCTCGATCAAATGCAGCTAGTATACCGGCGCCCTGATCTGAAATAACACAAATATCAGGTTGGGGGCACACATGCCTCCTTAACCTAGAGAGAAAGAAATCCCAGTCATCAGACGACTCCCCCAGTGTTATTACATATGCAATTGGAAGAATTCTCCCACCGCCGTCCTGTGCCACTGCAACCAATAGCCGATGAGTGTACCTACCGAACATGAAGGTACCGTCAATTTGTACCAACGGCTTGCAGTACGGAAATGTGTCTCGGCATTGCTTAAAGGTCCAAAATAGGCGTTTGAACACTTGGCATCCACGTAGCAATCGGCCGTTGTAGTACGCATGTTCCGTTTCAAGGTCTGTGATGGCACCTGGGACGTATCTCTCTAGCACCTGACACCATTGCCATATTTCATTATATGAGGCGTCCCACCCACTATGCATCTTCTCCAATGCCTTTTGCTTAGCTATCCAAGCCTTGCGGTAAGAGGCCGTGTACCCCATTTGGCTACGGATATTGGCAATTATCACCGGTACTGAAGTCCGAGGATCTGCTTTTATCGTGGGCAGTATCAAGCTAGCCAACATAGCTGAATCCATTTTCGGATGATCTTCTGAAACACCTACATAGGGAGGGAGTACATTAAGTAATGCAACATTGGAAAATAAAAATATAATTAAAAACACATTCAATACTGTACCTGCAGCACATGTATGTGGACCTTTGTACTTTTTGATCTCCCACAACCCTGTCCTCTTCCTTAACGAGGCGACGATTTTCCATGAACATGTGCCGTCTTGCACTGCACACTTCACCTCAAACTTATCAGATTTTGATTTAACGACGTGGTAATTAACGCCGTTTTTGATGCTATGCTGTTTCAAAGCACCAATAAAACTATCCTTATTGGTAAACTGATTACCAACTTCAAGTTCACCAAGATCTACCCTCGAACTTGTACGATCGCGCACCCAGTGTGGTAGATCTGGAAACTCTAACGCATCATCTGCTGACAGATCGACATTATGCATGTGGGCTGGAGGTGAATATGCTCTGAATCGTGAATTTTCTTTATCATCTGCACTCATATCACCATCTTCACCTTCTATTGGAATAGGCTCCGGTTCAGAAAATAATCCCACCTCTGCACCATCCGGCCTGGGCTCTCGAGGTGGATCCACATCGGAGTCACCTTCTAACCCAAAATCATCTACAGCGTACGACGTCCCCTCACCGGTTGATATCGTAGGTAGTACGTCATCCCTTCTTCTGGGCATTTGATAACGTCCCCAATTGGATGTAGATTGCCATCCAGTAGAACATGATGCAGTTCCCCAGCTCGTATTTCCAGCGTCAAACATCGAGCCACCGACGTACATGTCCCATCCACCGACAGAGTGTCTTCTGGGGATGTGCATTCGACACCGCTACCGAACATGGGCTGTTCCGTATTTTGTAACACGCTAACCGAGTGTCGGCCAGGGGTCGTGTATACATCTCGAACACCGGACGGAAGTACATCAGTTGGTGACGTAAATTGTACATATAACTCAATATAAGTTGCTCCGCTAGCAAGACGAGTCTGCACCATTGCCTCCAAGCTACGAGCACCTTTTATGTCGAACGAGTCATATGTCACCGGATCAACAGAAGAACAAAATCGATACGTCATTGACAGAACTTTCATTGGCGTGGTTCCGAAGATTTTACGTCTAATTCTTTTACGGAGTTCTGTCAAATCTATGTTTTGGCTAAATGACAGTCGCACCGTATTCTCCGACAAAAAAACAACACCATTCTCGGTGTGGCAAACCTCACCATCGTAGTAAATAACAGCACTAATACGTTCACTCATTTTGAAACTCTAACTTTCTTAGCCTCTCTAAAATGTTTCTGCTGTGAGTTATGCATTCTAAGAATATTTTCTGCCTAATTTATAGCCTCAGCCCAAACTTGCTACTGTAGAAAAATCGCGTCCACGAGGGCGCGATTTGGCACTATTTGCTCAGAAACGTCAAAAAAAAAATTATTTCCTACATGACCAACTGTAGCGAAATCGCGTCCACAAGAGCGCGATTTCACAATTTCTTCTCATATAGCATCCTGGTATCAGCGATTTTATATTATTTGCTCAGAAAACGTCAAAAAAAATCATTTCTTACATGACCACTGTAGCGAAATCGCGTCCACGAGGCCACTATTTCACAATTTCTTCTTAAATAGCATCTTGGTAGAAGCGATTTCCCACTATTTAACCAGATACGTCAACTCGAAAAAAATTTTTCTGGGACCCCTAACTCCTAAAAAGCCTGCACCCTAAACCCTAAAAGCCATAAGTAAAATCAGCGTCAAAATCGCGTCCCCCGTACCACGCTACGTGACAGGAGTCGCGTCCACGTCAGCGCGACCTCCTGTCACGTCCCCTAACATCGCGCTGACGTGGACGCGATTTCGGAGAAAATGGCCCATTCCGGTAAATAATTAAAAAATCGGCCCATTTCGATAATTTTATAAAAAAATTGGCTTTTTTTGGTAAACTAGCCTTATAAATTAATGCATACAGTATTTTTACTTCTAAAAATATAAATAAAATTGAGCATGAAATGAAAATATAAAAATAACAACTTATATTTATAAGTTTAAATTAATAACTTTACACTGCAATATTTTCAATTTTGTCTTTTCGTTTTCCTCTCTTTTCCCTTCTAGTCACATCTACGGTGCTACTGCTACCCTTATATAGTTGTTATACATATCATAAATTATAGACTCAGATTGGCTGAAGCGAGCCTAGAATGAAAAGCATCTTATCTAAGGCCTGGCCCATGTGCGCTTGGTTCAACAGAAGAGGATCATAGCAGGCCCAGCTGGGTTCAGTTAGCTAGCCCCAAAGCAATAGGTTTAATCGTCTTAGCGGCGGGAGGTGCAGAGCAATACTTTTCCCGGCTCTTACTTCTCACCTCACCTCACCAACTGTAAAATAATTCACGAGATGGATATTGCTGGTGTGGCGTCACATTCAAAAACCTTAAATTAGGGTTCATCACACCCACCTTTCTAAACAATACACTATTATATAAAGGCATAAACCTTTCCAGCTTTCCCTTGTCACTCAAAGCAAAACACACACACGCAAAAAGAGGAGGCATATTTCAGGTTTGTGTATGAATCTGATAAAACCATAAGCTAGAAAAAGAAGATGGAAAGGTGGATTTGTTTCATGTTAGATTCACGCACAAACTCGTAATCTGTCTTTTCATTTCACCGCCTCATCGTTTCTTCAAGTTGTTATCTGTCAACATCCTTTTTCTTTTTACCCCTCTTCCATGAATTGCCAATTTTAGCTCTTTAATTGTGGAGAACAAAAAGGGAAACAGATAGTTGATGCAAGCCTGCATGTTGAGTTAAAAGAGGCGTCGACTCTCTAAAATTTCAGGGTAATGTTGTCTAATTTTACTACTTTTATTTAATAATTAATGGTTGTTTTTGGGAATTATTGTAGGATTTGATTTTTTTTTAATCTCAGTTTGGTGAAGTGACTTGAATCAAACAATAATAGGAAAAAAAGGTAAAAAAATGGTGATTGGAAACGAGATTACTGATTCGACTTTTCTAGTAGTTGTGTCCAGCAAAACACCATACTCTTTCAATGCAAACTAGGTAGATGAAGTTGTTGAAAACTTTTGATATTTTATTTTCATCCTTTTTTGATCTTGCATCATCAATTAGATATCGCTACGAATTTCCTTTTCAACCTGATTAAAAAAAACTACTTCTCTTTGAAAGCTGGCACGAATTGAAGAAACAATTCCTTTCTATTCATTTTAGTTATGTAATTCCTTAAAATTTTGTTGACCAGCATGTGTAAATCCTCTGCCACGAAATCTTAAAGAATTTCATGCCCTTTTGAGTATGGCAGTCGTGGTCAAGTAGTTTTCGATGAATATTTGTATTGGCTTGACCTTTGGGATTGCGATAGGGTGAAATATATAGCCCATTGCATTCCAGCTTCATTGAAGTAGTTCTGGGCATCCAAAACTAAACCCTGAACAGAAACCCGTTCTTTGGATAACATTTGTTCCTTGTTCCTTTGGGACTGCGATTGAGGGGAACTATATAGGAATGGTGCAAACCAGCTTCATTGAAGTAGGGCTTGGGATTCAAAACTAACTCTGAAGGGAAACTGATATTTGTGTCATGGGCCGAGATCAAAGCCTGTGACGAGTGCACATGGAATTCGTCGCATGGAATCTCTCATGAAGGTCAACTGATCAAATGAGACTCGTTTAATTCACGTGAAATGATCCGATTCGTGTAACATATGAAAAATTCATCAGTAGCTCTATCATAGTAATTGTTGTAAATCTTAAAAAGATAAAGATATATAGACTTTAAATTCTTTGGGACTCGCATCTTGTAGATAAGCATTAATCTTAGTCATCGATATAATTCGATCTGTACCATTGAATATAAGGAAGTTTAATTTTAAATAGAGACATTTTCCTCATTTATAACACTCGAGCATTTACTCAAACACCTAATGTGCATTATTTTTCTATGGCTTTACTATTCATTCGTGACTTCTTAATCCAATTCTCATTTTTCGAAACTAAAATTTACTTAGGTCACATCGTTTGTCAGGCTAAAGTTCTAGTCCATGATACATGTAATATGATGTATGTGTTTAAAAACCAAACTTGTATGCTTCTCCTTTCCAAAAAATCAATATGCCGAGGCAAATCTTTCTACGTACGCAAATGTTAAGCTTCATTTGCCACATTAAACAATTCTAGGAGGAAGATTGTATGTCTAAGTAGAAGGACCATATTGATAAGGGATGCCATCAAGAGCCCCTAACAGAAGTAGAATTCTGGGACACTTGTATTCGGTGTTCTCCGTTCTATTTTTATCTTTCTCACCAGATGGCTACTAATCGCCAAGTTCTGTAAATTGATTTAGCCATCCTTTGGTGGGTCTTTGGTAATATCAGAGTTTTTTTTAGATCTTTCAATCCATATTCTGTCTCTTCAACTTTCTTTACCTTCCGTTAGATGTCATTAGAAATGAGCGTTCAATCGAATCAAATAAAAAAATTTCAAGTTGATCGAGTTGACGAATTCTATTTTATCATCTTTAATCGATTTGAAATTTTCTCGAATCGAGTCGAGTGAGATGGGATTCGAACCAAATTGAATATTTGTTCGAGCTAAATTTAAAAAATGGCTTTGGGTCCTTGTAATCATTGTCATCCACCAAAATCAAATTTGTTATTAACTTTCATCCCCTCGTAATTTATTTATTTGTCACCGTGTATTTTGAAACTAAAAAATATATTAAATGTAAAAAATGTGATTTTTTAATAAAAGTTACTTTAAAAATAAATTGTAAAATTGATACTAACAGAAAATTTTAAGGCATCGTTAATAAATTTTTGGAGTTTGGAGGAAAGTTTTGGGGGAAAAACAAAAGGGAAGCACATTGGTTTGGTATTTGATTTATTCAAATTATTCGAGTTATTCGAATTCGAAAATTTTCGATTCGAAATCGAAATTTGAAAAAAAATCGAATTGATTCGATTAACTTAATTAATTTAATTCGAATAATTTAAAATTTATTTATTTTTTTCGATTTTTTCAAATTGAATTGAATTTTACTCGCGGATCATTCATCAGCATTCACAAATAAGTTTCTGCATGGAATTAATTGTTCTGATTTTTAATAGTAATACCAGTAGAAAACTCAATTTTATGTTACAACCTGATTGAAATTGGTCAGTTTGCAGTCTTTTCCTTGGTTTGAACTTTGAAGAGTCATCTTTGATAGAAATATGGCATTTTGACTCCTACGTACTAAAGGAAAAGACTTGCTAACTTATTCTTGTCGTATTTGAAATGCTTTTCCTCATAAGGAGTAACCAATAGCATAAACTAACTACTCTGTTTTTTCTATTTTGGAATGTTGTCACCCTTTTATGGCATTACTGGTTTTTACTCTTGTATCACCTATGCTATGGGTAGCCATCTAAGGCAGATTTATTATAAGCTCTGTCGATGTTTCATTAATTATAGATTCTTTTCCAAGCTTAGTGCAATTGCAATGTGCCAGTAATTAATGGTTCTGCAAACGACGTTAAGAAATTTTCTTCTATAAATTGCTTAAATATGAACTTTTAGTAAGATTTCCAAAACAAGAGCTGACACTTGCTTTTTGGTTTCTATAGTTTGCTTCCACTAGGATTTGCTCCTTGCCTTTATTTGATGAAGGAAGCAGAAAGTTGAACATATCTTCTGGTTGGTGATTTTTTGCAAACATTGAGCACCACATGATTCTGTACCGTTGATACTTGAACCTGACATATGAAAAAGGAGAGTTATGAATCTTTGGTTGCAGCAGAAATGGCTTCTATAATCTAGGGTGTTAGGGTCACCTTTTCAGGTTCTCCCTCTCTCCTCATTCATAAAGTTTGTTTTACATTTTGGTATTAATCCTGGTGTCATTTTTCCTGATTAGGGAGCTTCTGAACAGAATAGGTGATATAAATTTAATGTTATTACTTTAGTCAATTTAAGTAAAGGATATATAACCTAAAAACATCTAGTTTTGAACATGTCAATTATGTCATATACTGATACTGGCAACTAGAGTGAGCATTCTTATAATCCTATTTACGATCACTTGACTAGAGGGGGACTCACTTTTATAATTTTCTCCTCTTCCAATTCAGCAGTAAGACTGAGCTTGGTACAGCTCTTCCAACTTAAGGGGTGTTGCGCGGAAGCGTGTGAAAGAGTAAAATTATTGTACTAAAAAATCACACTAAGTTCAATTCCCAGGAAAGAGAGGTGAATCACGAGGATCACTTAAGTACCAAGTCTTTCCTAGCCAGAATATCCCTCTATCGTAATTTAATAGCACAATAAATCACTACAATCACACTCACAAAATATGAACATTAAATAGTAAAGAACACCAAAATTTTAACGAGGTTCGGCAAATCTTGCCTACGTCCTCGGGCACTACCAAATATATTTCACTCCAAAATACAAGTGAAACTTTACAAATAGGGAGAGAGAACAATGCCTTAAGTAGAGAATGGCAAATGTGGGATGATGAGAATGAGCAATGGTTGGCCTATTTATAGTTGAGATTCAAGGGCCACCTTGCAAAGTCACTATTCACTTAGGGACCAAAAATTGCTATTTTCCCATGCCCAACACTAAATAAATATTTGGTGCCCATAACTTTGACCTTTCCAAAGTATGGGTAGGTATGGGAAAGGTATGGGCAAGGTATGGGGTATGGGTATATTCTAATAATCTCCACCTTGAAGATTTGATTAGGATAATCTTATCTTCACACAATTCTTTCTGCTTTTGACAACAATACTTGATAGTGCCTTCTTCAACTGTTAAACTTGCAGGATATTAATCAAGTTCAAACAATGTTCGAACTTGGTTGCTGTTACCACCTTGGTCATCATATCTGCGGGATTATCTGCAGTCTTGATCTTCTGAAGACAAATTTTCCCCTCTTCAATAATTTCCCGCACAAAATGGAATCGTACGTCGATATGTTTTGTACGTGCATGATAGACTTGATTCTTTGCTAAATGAATAGCACTTTGACTATCACAATACACGTTAATATGCTCCTGAACCAACCCCAAGGATTTAGCCATACCTTGTAACCAAACAGCCTCCTTTACAGCCTCTGTTACAGCCATGTACTCGGCTTCTGTGGTTGACAATGCAACTGTAGACTGTAGTGTAGACTTCCAACTTATTGGTCCTCCAGCAAGTGTAAACACATAACCGGTGGTTGATCTTCGCTTGTCCAAATCACCGGCATAGTCAGAATCAACGTACCCAATAACACCTTTACCAAGTGTACTATCCTGCTTGAACAGTAATCCAACATCCACGGTCTTCTGAATATACCGTAGAATCCATTTCACAGCTTGCCAATGTCCTTTTCCAGGATTATGCATATACCTGCTCACTATACTAGCTGCCTGTGAAATGTCGGGTCTTGTACACACCATTGCATACATCAAGCTACCCACTGCATTAGAATACGGAACTTGCAACATGTATTCTTGTTCCGTATTCGTCGAAGGAGATAGTTGTGCAGAAAGCTTGAAATGAGAAGCCAACGGGGTACTTACAGGTTTGGTCTGCTCGTTCATACCAAACTGCTGTAGTACTTTCTTCAAATACTGCTTCTGAGACAAGCTAACTCTGCCATGAGCTCTATCTCTACATATTTCCATGCCGAGAATCTTTTTAGCTTCTCCTAGATCTTTCATCTCAAACTCGAGATTGAGTTGAGTCTTCAATCTTTCAATCTTAACTTTGCTCTTAGATGCTATTAGCATATCATCAACATATAAGAGCAAGTATATGAAAGTTCCTTCTTGTAGCTTCTGAAAATACACGCAATGATCAAATTTACTTCTTGTGTACCTTTGCCCTTTCATGAACTGATCAAATCGCTTGTACCACTGCCTCGGAGATTGCTTCAATCCATAAAGCGACTTTGTCAATTTGCAAACCCAATTTTCTTTTCCAGCAACATTGAATCCATCAGGCTGAGTCATATAGATTTCCTCTTCCAAATCACCGTGTAAAAATGCTGTCTTCACATCAAGCTGAACTAGTTCAAGATCGTATTGCGCAACCAAGGCTAGCAAAATTCGAATAGACGAATGCTTCACAACTGGAGAAAACACTTCATTGTAGTCTATTCCTTCTTTCTGAGCGTAACCCTTTGCTACCAATCTAGCCTTGTATCGAATTTCATTTTTACCAGGAAATCTTTCCTTCTTTGCATATACCCATTTGCATCCAATTGCCTTCTTTCCCTTGGGCAGTCTCACCAACTCCCAAGTCCTATTTTTATGAAGAGACTGCATTTCTTCATTCATAGCTTGCTTCCACTTTACACCATCAGAGTTACTTATTGCTTCTGTGTAAGTGGAAGGAACATCATCATCTGCAATTGGAAGTGCATAGGCCACCATATCGTCAAAGCGAGCAGGCTTACGAATCTCTCTTCTTGGCCTCCTATATGCAATTGAATCTTGTTGCTGTAGAAGTTCTTGGGTCGAAACTTCTTCATCATTTGTTCTTTCAATATTAGCTGGATCATCATTAACCTTTTCAAACTCCACCTGCTGCAAAGTACTACTGGTTTTGTCATCCTTTTGTGAATCCTCGTTCTTCATCATGGTTGATTCATCAAAAGTTACATCTCTACTGAAAACAATCTTCCTTGTATCAGGACACCAGAGACGGTATCCTTTTACACCACCAGTTATACCCATGAATAATGCTTTCTTTGCTCTTGGGTCTAACTTAGATTCTTTTACATGATAATATGCAGTGGAACCAAAAACATGTAAAGAATCATAATCAGTAGCAGGTTTACCAGTCCACATCTCCATCGGAGTTTTTTCATTTATTGCAGCTGATGGCAATCGGTTAATTAGATGGCACGCATATGTAACTGCCTCAGCCCAAAATTCCTTGCCCAATCCAGCATTGGACAACATACATCGAACTTTCTCCAGTATAGTCCGATTCATGCGTTCTGCCACCCCATTCTGCTGTGGTGTATCTCGAACAGTGAAGTGTCGCACAATGCCCTCATCTTGACATACTTGTAGAAATGGATCATTTTTGTACTCAGTACCATTATCTGATCGAAGTCGTTTGACCTTTCGACCTGTCTGAGTCTCCACCATCTTCTTCCACTTCAGAAATGCATTCAAAACTTCATTTTTTCTTTTCATTAGATACACCCATACTTTTCTTGAATAATCATCAAGAAAAGTGACAAAATAGTGCATACCTCCCAAAGAAGCCACTTTGGTAGGTCCCCACACATCACTGTGAACATAGTCCAGAATTCCTTTCGTATTGTGAATTGCTGAACCAAATTTTACCCTCGTCTGCTTGCCCAGAACACAATGTTCACAAAATTCCAATTTGCAAGAATTTGCACCTTTCAACAAGCCTTGCTTCGCCAAAGTCTGCAAAGCTTTTTCACCAGCATGTCCCAATCGCCTATGCCATAACCTGGTAGCCTCTGAATCTGCATCTTTCGCAGAAGCTGTTGATGTTGATCCAATAACTGTACTTCCATTTAAATAGTACAAGTTATTTCTTCTAGTGCCTTTCATCACCGTCAATACCCCAGCTACTACCTTTAGTAATCCATCTCTCAAAGTGATTGTGAGCCCTTTAGATTCTAGGGCCCCTAATGAGATGAGATTTTTCTTCAAGCTGGGTACATAGCGAACATCTGTCAGGACTTGGATTGAGCCGTCATGGTTCTTCAATTTGATTGTACCTACACCCATTGTCTTACAGGCACTATCATTGCCCATAAAAACAACTCCACCTTCTAGTTCTTCAAGACTAGAAAACCAGTCCTTATTAGGACACATATGGTAAGTACATCCCGAATCCAATATCCACTCATCCGTTTGACATGCCATTGCCATGCCAACCAAGCTAAAGTCTGACTCCTCATCATGCTCCGCTACACATGCATTAGAAATAGACTTGCCCTTTTGTAACTTAGGACAATTCTTTTTCCAATGCCCTTTCTCACGACAAAAGGCACATTCATCTTTGGCGGGTCTCCCTTTGGACTTACCCCTTCTACCAGGTTTGCTGCTGTGTGAACGACCTCTTACTGTTAAGACTTCTGCAATTGTATCTCTGTGATCTCTTTTATCTTTCTTCCGAGTCTCAGATCTATACAACGCACTACAAACTGCATCAAATGTGATCGTGTCCTTCCCATGAAGCAATGTGGTGGTAAGATGATCATATTCATCAGGAAGGGAATTCAACAACAATAATGCCTTGTCTTCATCTTCAAATTTCTCATCCAAATTTAGCAAGTCTGCTAAAATTTTATTGAATGAGTTCACATGGTCATTCATCGACATACCGGGTGCATACGTGAATCGATAAAGTTTCTTTTTCATATAAAGCCTATTTTCAAGACTTTTCGTTAGAAACTTTTCTTCCAGTGTATCCCATAACTTCTTCGCTGATGTCTCCCTCATGACAGAGTACTTCTGCTCTTTGGCCAAACATAGGCGGATTGTACCACACGCCTGTCTATTGATCTTGGCCCACTCCTTGCCATCCATATTGTCAGGTTTTTCTTCAAGGGCTATATCTAGCTCTTGCTGACATAAGACATCCAGGATCTCACATTGCCACATACCAAAATTATTGGTACCGTCAAATTTCTCTACTTCAAATTTTGCATTTGTCACAGTAGTCCTTGCTGATGACGATGCTGCTGCCATTTTTCTCCTCAATCCCAACTACTGTATACGTGAGCAGTACCGTATACGTGAATAGTTCCGTATACGTGAATAGTACCGTATACGTGAATAATGCCGTATACGTGAATAGTACCGTAAACGATCGTATTCCCCAAGTACGAACCTTGCTCTGATACCAATTGTTGCGCGGAAGCGTGTGAAAGAGTAAAATTATTGTACTAAAAAATCACACTAAGTTCAATTCCCAGGAAAGAGAGGTGAATCACGAGGATCACTTAAGTACCAAGTCTTTCCTAGCCAGAATATCCCTCTATCGTAATTTAATAGCACAATAAATCACTACAATCACACTCACAAAATATGAACATTAAATAGTAAAGAACACCAAAATTTTAACGAGGTTCGGCAAATCTTGCCTACGTCCTCGGGCACTACCAAATATATTTCACTCCAAAATACAAGTGAAACTTTACAAATAGGGAGAGAGAACAATGCCTTAAGTAGAGAATGGCAAATGTGGGATGATGAGAATGAGCAATGGTTGGCCTATTTATAGTTGAGATTCAAGGGCCACCTTGCAAAGTCACTATTCACTTAGGGACCAAAAATTGCTATTTTCCCATGCCCAACACTAAATAAATATTTGGTGCCCATAACTTTGACCTTTCCAAAGTATGGGTAGGTATGGGAAAGGTATGGGCAAGGTATGGGGTATGGGTATATTCTAATAAGGGGTTTCAATGCAATGCAGAAAAATTGAACTATGGACATGGTGTGTAAATTTCTATCTGCCCTTGTGTGTCCCTCTTTGTATGATTAGTAACATCGACCACCCAACTCTTAAGCTGGTCACCATGGTATCGCTCAGACGAGGATCCAGGTAGGATTTGAGAACTT
This sequence comes from Gossypium hirsutum, assembly GCF_007990345.1. Taxonomy (NCBI): domain Eukaryota; kingdom Viridiplantae; phylum Streptophyta; class Magnoliopsida; order Malvales; family Malvaceae; genus Gossypium; species Gossypium hirsutum. The sequence goes on along the minus strand of NC_053447.1, from coordinate 10,538,703 downwards.
TCGGTTATCCAAGTGCACATGAGCCGGAGGAAAGTTGTCTTTGATCTCTATGAAATGATGACAATTTGGTAGGAATTTTTGTTTTTCTTTTCTTGGAGGGGGTGATATGTGGATGCATTTTCAAACAAAGTTTAAGTTTAAGAAAAGATTTGGATGGCCCGGCAAAGTAGAATGAAAGGGTAAAGGCTTAGACAGGACAGGATCTTTCCCTCGTGATATCAGGCAGTGTTTCAAGATTTGGAACCTTTCCACTGCCGTATCAACGCATCATTGTGGGAGCATCACCTTGCTAAGCTTTTAATACGCAACAATATCAAGTAATTTTAAACTTGTTAACCTTTTGCCTTTGGACGAAGTGTGTGATAAAGTTAAAACTTCGCATAAAACTGGAATTCGAAGCTAACAGAATAGTTGGCAAACTCTATGATGTTGTTGATGACGAACACCAACACGTTTTAGTTGAGAAACAAAACTGGATGTGGAAAGAATCAAACAAGACCGACATTCTGGTCAGTCGTCACAGCCGAAATTTCCAATGAAGAAGAAATCGTGCAAAATGCGTCGGCACCTACCAAATTACAAACAAGGTAATCATATTGGACCAGCTAATAGATTATCAACTTCACCCATCTCGTTTTATTTTTAAAAAATATTTTTATATTATGTAAATAAAAACCTCAGGTAAATTATATCACAAATCACTCATTTATTGTCCTATTTCTTTTTTGTTACTGAATTATTGATTTTTTTTAACTTGGTCACCCAACTAATCTAAATTATTATTATTTATTCATTTTCAATAAATATCGTTAAATATCTTACGGATGATGTGGCAATTAAGAAATAGGTATAATAATAAATTTAACTTTCGATTTTTATATATTATATTGATTTAATCGTAATTTTTAAAAATTAACCCTAATAAAATATGTTTCTCATCTCTTCACCGAACTCTCATCACCACCAGAGGACAATGCCCTTCACTCAATTTCCTGGCTACGCAGATTCATCGATGTTTTCCTTTACTGCGAAGCTGAATTCTAGGCTATTCTCATTATGGATTGTTACTCTTCCCAGCTCCCTAAGCCTCCTTTTGATCGCTTGATCCCTGAATTCCTAGAACGCGCCGTTAAGGCTTTGGACATTAGTAACGCCGTTGCCAGTGGGGTTGACTCCGTTAGGTATTGCCAAAAATTGGTTGAGATTGCTATTTCAGCTTTGGACCAAACACCTATAGGGATCGCCATACCAAGCGAACAAAAAAGGCCTTACTTATGCTCCTCTCTTCAATGAACTTGAACGATAAAGAAGGCACTCATGTTAAAGCCACAAAAAGGAGTTGATCCTTTGGTCACCGAGGTGTTAACAAAGAGCAGGTTGTCGGATATTTTAGGTCACTTTCTTGGCAAGTGGTTGCTTGTTCGGTGAGGCAAAGCTCATGATGATGATGGGTGTTCCATAACTTGATATGATCATCAACAGAAATGAACTAAAAAGCAAATCGAGTGATGAAATTAAAAAGATTGATAGTTTGGTAAAAAAAAATAGTGGAGTGACCAAATTTAAAAAATTGATAATTAAATGATAAAAAATTAAAAGCAAGAATTAAGTGACCAGTAGTGTAATTTACGGCCATAAAGCTATTGCTTTCTTTTTCTCTCTATATATTCAATCTTCACTAAGTAGAGGGGACGGGGGGCGTGCTTTCTTTCTTCAGTTCACAACCTCGTTGAAATCTAATAAAAACTCTATATACTGTGATAGTTGCAGATTCATTCTTTTTAATCTTTCAGTTGAAATTTATTACAATACTCATTAAACATGTGACTTTGAAATTCAATAATTAATTTATGACCTATATTATTTTTATGAGTTTAAATAAATAAAAAAAGCACCGATCTCTATGACAAAAGTTTCAGATTTTGGGATTCCATTCTAAAATTTCCAAGACAGCAGCATCAAACTACAAAGACAATGTTTACTGTGTTTGTCGGTAAATTTGTATTTATTTTGGTTTGTCAGAAAAGTGAAGGGATACTGTCTGGTATGTGGTAAAAGGTGGTAGTAACAGGTTTATGTTTTTGGTTGAAATAAAAATCATAGAAACATGTTGGTGCTTGGCTGCTTGCAGCGTCACATTTAAATGCGGGATTCAATTTGGGTCAAAGTCAAATAGAGACATCCTCCGACTCCGAACAGTCTTATCTCTCTGGTAGAGACATTAGACGCACACATGCAGACAGTAGAAAGTAGAAAGGAAAGCAGATCATAGGATCCCAATCCCATCAACCAGATTTCTGCCACACCACGGTAAATTTTCGACATTTTGTCTCTTTCCCTTTGCCTCCTTCTCTCTCTTCCAAACAGATTTTAATATGAGTCGGTCCCTCCAGTCCTCAATACATTTTATTATTCTACTATTATTAAAAGAAGATCATGTTGAACATGCCAAAACCCTTTTCGGCTTTGACTTGCCCATGCCCATGCCATTGCCATGTGCAACTCTCCTGCTCTTGAAATGGGTCAACAATCAATGTATGATTCACAAAAAGATGAAACTGAAAAATGTTCCACTCTCATTCACGACCTATATAACATGGTAACGAAGAAGGATAAGTTCACGGCTTCCTTTCCAAGTTGGTGAGTTTTTTAATCATATAGTTAGCAAATCTGTTTATATAAACACCTTGGCCCGCCGATAATGAAGGCTAATTGCCATTTTATGGATATTTATACTTAATTTATTATCACATGAGTACAAAAATGTGTTACACAGATCATATTTTAATTTGAATCTTGCCTAACTTTTTAATTTAAAACGTTGTCCATATTCATCCTCTCAATTAACAAATAGTCAACTGTATATTAAATGCTTAAATATCCTCATATTTATATTGAATATATTTATTAGAATTTAAATTTGCAAAACCATATATACGCATATAATGTACTATACTTTTTTTTTTGTTATACCCTCCATCTGAAACAATGTCTTTTGATTAAAGTAGCATCAATCTCTTGCGTCATTGACCCTTCACTCTTCTCAGAAAGGGTGAATACTTTTCAAATGTGAACCGTCCTCAAGGTCATAGGTACCTACTTAAGCGTAACAACTTCGTATTAATTGAATGAATGGAGAAATAGGCTCACGATGCACGTCTTTCATGGATTAGATGAGGATAACTTTCTTCGTAACAATTTACTACGTCACACTAATGGACAAGAAGACCTCTCATCTTAAAGTCATTGTGAGCAAATACTCCATCAACAATCAACCTGTCCTTTTATTCTTGTTTCAACTCTTGACCTTTTTATCCTCCTTATTGTACACTCTATTAGCACTTTTAAATTATTAACCAGACAAACAATTTCATTGACGTTGGATCACAAATTTCTTGATCATCTTCTCATGACGTCTCATTAATGATTTTATTTGTACAGTATCTTTAGAGAGCCATTAATATACTTATTATTATAAGAAGAAGAAGGGGAAATAAATAGCTTAAATTCAAGCCAACAGTTCTTTTTCTTAATTGTAACTCATTAACTTCTTTAAAACCAACCAAAAAGAAGATTTGAAAGGAACAAAAGTGTAATATCAATTAATTAGATGGATATTGTAATTCACATGTAAGATTTAGTAATTAATTATGAAAATCATTAATAAAACCGTGTTGAGTCTATTGGCTTCCAAGGTAATAGACGATGATGAGTTGGCAAAAGAAACTTTAATAAATTCAAAAAAAAAAAATATGCAAGAGTAAGGCATATACCTTGCCTGTTTCTTGAGCTCCCAAACTTATCCGTGAGGTGAAGTTTTTTTAGATTTTTTTTATATTAACTGTTTGTTTTTAATTTTTTAAATTTATTTTTATAAAATGAGCTTTGTTTTATGACATTTGAATATTATTTAATAAATTCTCAAGGTCCTTTTAATAAATATTTTAAAAACAATATTTTTCTATAAAACATTTAAGTTATTTTTTACCATTTTAAATATTTTATATCTTAAAAAATTAAAATTAATTATATAGATTTTTTAACTTGCTTTCCATAAAACGTGTAAATATGGAGTAATTTTTGGGCCCTAATTATAATAGTAATATGTAAAAGGATTCATTTAAGAAATACCCAAAATAGTTAATCATACAGTGCAGCTAACCTTGTGCCCGTAGATCATGAAAAACGTAAATTAAGTTGTTTATATATCGTGTATGGTTCAATTTGGTAAATTGTGAATAATTTAAATAATTTAGTATTACATCAAATATGGATGAATGTGTTGCAAAAACAAAACAAAGCAGCCTGGCAAAGAATATTCCCATGCCGCGTATAAATTTGACTTCCCTTGAATTTCCCAAGCACTTGGTTCTTTTTATTCAAGTCCAAAAAGAAGTACAACTATATGCCAAGTCTTTTTAACATGTTTTCCAGAAATTAAGAGTTCCAGAGTAGATGCATGAATCACTATTTAGGATTGAGAAAATTATTACAAACAAGTGAAAATGTATTATGAAAAAGATGGAGAGGAAGATTGAAGCAAACACAGTAAAAGAAATGGTGAATTGTAAGGCTGAGCTAAAGTATATGTTGAGAGAGTTTTAGGAGTCATAATCACAGTGTCAAACCTCCTTCACATCACTCTTACGTATTACAAATTACAAATTTAAACATTAAATAGGAGATGTGAATAATATTATAAATTACTTGCATTGTTTTTATTCTATCAAAAAATTATGCATTATTTTTAGAAAGTATGTTAAATACAACAGTAAGACACATCGTACTCTCAATAACAAAACGCAAGTTTCAACCTTGTAGATGATATTGCTAGGAAAGTTACCCACAAAACTCGAATTAAACTGAACATGGATGATAAAAAAAAAAGATCAATATTGTTTTGTTAACACTCGTGAAAAAAATAAAAAAAATAAATGCTTTATTACAACTAGAAATCCTATCACACATGTATGCACGTGGAAACCATGGCTTCAGAAGATTGATGTGTGTTTAAAATAACATATAATTGTCAAGTGATGAAAATAATAGAATGTGTATAGCAAAATTAAAATGTATAAATAAGTCAATATAAAGACTTGGTTGACTAGAGTTTCTTCAATGTAATAGACATGAGTTGAAATCCCACCATATGCATATTATTATTATTTTTTAAAAAAATTAAAAAGATTAAAGTATCATTGAATAATATAATTTGTTTTAAATACAAAAAAAATCATTTTTGTATTTTACTAACTGATCTAATACTCGATTGATACCAATTTAATCAGAGATTTTATTAATTGTATAAATTACAAAATGCAATTAATATTATTGAACCCAATAAAATATTTCTAAAAAAATATTGACAAAATTATAAATTTGATGGTCACTATGATTATCCATTTTCTTTATTTAATTATGATTGGTATTACATATTGAACTCCTAGGGCTAGAATGTCAATAATTACGTTCTTAAAAAGTAAGTTCAAGTTCCCATTTAAAGAAGAATAAAAACTTAGATTAAACTTCTCCCAAAGTTCATATCAAGTTAAAAAAAAGGATCAATATTGTTTTATTATTTAAATAATATCATCAAGGGCTTTAATCTTTCCATAAATTATAAAACTAAAAATTATTATGTAATTTTTACCGAAAGAAAAATTATTATATAATAAAATTATACTTTAATCTTTCAAAAATAAAAAATATTTTTATTTAATTGTTTCAAAAGGGATTAAGTTATAAATTAATAAAAGATAAAATTTCTGGAATCAGATTGGATTTTTGTATTAACATTAAGTTAGTATTATTGTTATTACTAAATCAAGAGAAATAAAATGAAAAAAAAACTGAGAAATAAATTTCCAAAACAAGGCTTTGAATTTTTGGAAAAAGGCAAGAACGGTCCAATTAAAATGAATGATCCCAAATCTTGTAACGTGATAGGAGGAGAAGGCATGAAATGTAACATATACATTCTCGGCCAAAAAGCCAAAGTCACGGCACAATCAAGGCCACGTGCTTCCTGATGTCATCATCTTCACGAAAATCTCACCCGTTGGATCAGCCACGTGGAAGCTAGCGGTGACCTCCCACAAAAAATAAAAAGAAAATAAGGAGGTCCGGTCGCACAAAGGCAAAGACCACGTGTGCGATCGAGAAAGGTGGCGAAAGGCTCCAACGGTCGCATGCTATCGGTGTGCGGTCCTCTATGGGCACAGACGGCCAGGCCGGCCCTTTATCATCATGATTCATGGCCGCCGCTTTGGTAATACAACAAAACAAGAAAAAGAGTTCTCGGCTTCTAGTCTTTAGCTTGGATTTTACATACAAGTATTATATCTATCCTTGTTGGATTCAGAAAGTTGATTATAATACGGAATCGTGTTGGATATGGTAGTAGATGAAAATTAATGCCGTATCTCTAGTGAAAGCTACAAGTGGATAAGACTGTCGTTTAGTTTGGGGTCTTAGAGGGAGAATTTCATGTGAAAATAAGGTAGTAATATTTTATTTGGAGAAGGGATATAAAAGGTTTTTTCATAGAATCATTTGCCTAGTTTGCGTTATACAAGCATAATTATATGGTCCTATTTGTACAGATCTCATTGGGGAAGCTAGGCGTCTTATGCTTCTCACGAGATGGTAGGTGGGAGTAGTTGACATGGAATCGAGTGAAGGAACATCATTTTGGGTTTTCCATCTTAACTTTTAATCATCTCCATCTTAGATAAACTTCGGGGCAGAAGAAGAAATTTGTATATTTATATTCAGAATTATTAGGTTGTTGTAGTATGAATGTGGAAGAGCTAATTGTATGTGTTTAGAGTATAATTAGTTTTAATTTCAAAATTTATTTTTATTTATCAGAATAAAAACAGTCTCATCTCATGTTTATCCATGTTGAGATGATGGGGGTGTTAGTAATTAAGATGTGTGTATGTGAGAATCAATGACTGAAAAAGGAAAAAGATGGAAATGATGTGTGAAAAGAAGCCTCTAAATGAATCCTTAATTTCCTTACCCAAAAGAGTTAGGAACCTAATAATGGAAGCATGCAAAGCTAAGTCCAGCTTACACGCAAATTATTACATATATCATATCACAGCTTCCCATTCCCATTCATTTAATTTCCATTTGGATTTTACATTTGCATTTGCAATTGGTTAACGATTATAGTGTGCCTCTGCAATATGCTACACCACCCCCACGTGCACCTACTTTAGCTTTCTCATAATTTCTTTCCTCTCCCCAAACAAACAGATTTCCGATCTTCTTTTCCTTCTCTTTTTCGCTGGGAAGAAGGCTACTATTTTTCCCATTACCTATGCAATTAAATAAACCTACAATTACATCACGAATGAAAGTCCCCTCACTAATTTTATATATTATTTAATTATCTAAGCATTACATTAATACATACGTTATCTTATCTTCTTAAGCCAAATTCACAACCGTACACGTCCCCCTATATAATAATATAGACTAGAAGAGTACATGCTAAAAAATATTTTTTTATTTCATTTACAAGTGTGCTAAGAAGTCTGAAGAAAAAAAGTACGAGTGTAATGCAAAAATTAAATGTAATTTTTGAATTGTATATAAATAATTTTCTTTTGTATTTCCGAAACTTATTTCTTCAATTTATTCCTGCTATCCAAAGTATTGTTTGATTCACATGCACAATAAAGATAGGTATAGTTTAATTTAATTTAAATAAACAAAAAAACATAATTTTAATTATTTATACACCCAAACCAAAGCCAAGAGCTTTATCATTATGGGTTATGCCGTAAGAACATCACATGGGGGTGAACTCCGTTCACACTTGAACCAGTTAAAAGACCGCCCAAAAATCTACGTATGAAAGCCTCCACCCCACTGTCCGACCAACAATGGGGCGCTCATGCCTCATGCAATAAATGACAACCGGCACTGTTCAATATCCGTACAAGTGGTTGACCTACAATTGCCCGTCGATCCTTTAATAACTCTCTCTCTCCCTTTCTCAGTAGCCAAAAATCTCACTTTCCTTTAAAACTCTCTTCCTTTCTTTCTCTCACTAAACAAAGCATTCTTCTTCTTCTTCTTCTTCTTCTGTGGTGTGCAAGCTCTTTTTGATGAACAAGAACTGGAGTGTTTGATTGATACATGGAGAGAAAAGAGGGTGTAAAGGTGGAAGATGTATTGGGAAACTCATCGTGTTCGGTGAATGATTTCCCATTACAAAGTATATTTGATTTGAGCAGCAACGAAGAAGAGAAGATCCGGTCGTTAGGGTTCATGGACTTGCTGGGTGTTCAAGACTTGATCAGTAGTCCTTTATTGGAGATCATGGCAGCACAGCAGGTTCCCTCTCGAATGGCAACCCAACCACCCAATGCTTTTTCTTCCACGAAGATCGGACCTCCTCATGAGGTTTTCAATCAGCCTGCCACTCCTAACTCTTCCACGATTTCATCTGCATCAAGTGAGGCTGTTCATGATGAACCTGCTAAACTAGATGACCAAGAAGAGGACCAGCGAAAAACCAAGAAACAGTGAGTTCAACTCTTTATCTTACACTATTTTCTTTTCTTAAGAAGAGAGAGAAAGAGACGAAGATGGGTATTTTCCGTCTATGTGAGCCAGTGTTCCTGTTTACTGCTAAACAGGTGTCCCATTTTGAAACTAATTTGGATAAGAAATCAGGGTTTTGATTTCCATCAAAGTGATTTGAAGCTGATCATGAAGATTATTTTTTGTTGTTTTGGCGTTTGTGGGTTTAGGTTGAAACCCAAGAAGACAAATCAGAAGAGACAGAGAGAGCCGAGATTCGCGTTCATGACAAAGAGCGAGGTTGATCATTTGGAAGATGGTTATAGATGGAGAAAGTACGGACAAAAAGCTGTAAAAAACAGCCCCTTCCCTAGGTACTAACTTCAATGTCCCAACTTCAACCTATTTTAGTTCCCTCATTCTGTATGTTATCCTTTTCACCAATTTAGTTAAAATCACAGAGACAGGCAACTTCCATAGGTTATAATGTTTACACTGTTTAATTCTCTTAGGAGTTATTATCGTTGCACCACCATCTCATGTAATGTGAAGAAAAGAGTTGAGAGATGTTTCAGTGATCCAAGCATCGTGGTAACCACTTACGAAGGCCAACATACTCACCCCAGTCCGGTCATGCCTCGTCCCAACCTTGTTGGTTCTCATCTGAATTCAGCCATCTCCGCCGCAAGTTTTGGCATGTCAATGCAAACTACTCCATCTCACTATCACCAGCATTTTCAACAGCCTTTTACCGATAACTTGTCTCCTTTGAACTTTGGCCATAATGGGTCCCTTAACGCCACTTTTCTTCATCAGAAGCGCTTTTGCACCCCAGGGCCAGGACCAGGACCATCTTTGCTTAAAGACCATGGACTTCTTCAGGACATTCTGCCATCCCATATGCTGAAGGAAGAGTAGATTAGAACATCCATTACCTTTATATGTAATTCTCCACTTGGGATGAAAAGAGGTATAGCGAAATGATCAGTTCACTGGTATGTAGCTTTTTTTTTTTTTTTTTGCTGAGAGGTGGCATTTTTATTGAACAAGGAGCCCGATGCCCCTTTTATGCAAAGCTTGATTAATATTACTGTAAATTGGACTTGGTTTTAGTTTCTTAATTGGGTTTTTTTTTTAAAATGTTTTTTTTGCCACATTTAGTTGCTCTGGATATGTAGAGATTATGCACCAGGGAAATGGTTCTTTCTTTAACTCTTCTGAGTTCTGACCCTTTGTTTGTCCTATACCTTTGTTTTTGTTATTTTCAAAGGAATATGCATTGATTCCCGTATGAAACAAAGTAGTGCTTGAGGGCTAGGGTTCTTCAGAGAACAATTAATGCAGAAGCTAGAAAGCTTTCTATTTTCTATTTGTCTGGGAACCAGCCAAATCCAAAATGGTCGTAGCACTAATGAGGCCCTGCAAAAAAAAAAAAAAGGGGGGGGCGGGGTTAGAATTTAGTGAGAAAGAATATGAATGTGCAGTAGCTAAATATGCTTGAGTTGGGTTGGGGCAGATGGAACAATAACTCGAGATCGACTTGCATAATAATAACTCTCCTTTTCTTGCGTCTACATCTCAAAGATTTGGTTCATTGAATGGTGAGATGGGGGGATTCAGTGTATTGTTTAATTAAAGGGAGATTGAAGTCATGTTACCTATTCACGCACTATACATTACACATATATATGGAGCAATGATTCTTTTATTCTAATTATATTATGGGGTCTGAATTGAACATCGCTATCGACAGCTTCTTCGCGGTTGTATATGTGATGTCTACTGGGCATGTGAATATTAGTCACTGTTAAAGAATAATATTGTCGCCAGTGCCAGGTTGATTATTGGGAAAGAAATGGTACTGAATACAAAAGGGAAAATCAGTTGCCTTTCTAGGGTATAGATAGCATAAAGAATAACGTCGAGATAATCCATTCCGTGATCGCTAGGGCCTACTGCCGCCCCCCAACCCAGGACATAATCCCCACTTTTATCCTGCTTAACAGATATTTGTTGCAGCAACATAGGAGCGAATACAACAGGTAAGCTATAGTCTTGAATGTTGGAAACATGATTAACCTCGGCCATTCGGTCATCTAAGTTGAAACCTAAACTTATCCTTGGGCTGCAATCATTTCATATGTTACCAAAGGGTGAAAACATGACGTTGCCTAATGTTTATGGCGCAATAAGAAATTGCTATGTTGTAACAACCTAAAATATGAGGAACCAATCTTGGCCTGACAGCAGCGAACATAGACCAACAGCTCTTTAATTCAATTTCACTTCGAAAGTCTATACTATACTATTATTTATGTATTTTATTGAGTCGGCATCACCCTCAATCGAGTCATCAATTTGGTTAAAAAGTTATGAGAATGTCCTTCCATAATTAAAACAAATAATATTATTTGGGATATTTTAATCTTTTCACTTAAAAATCAATAAAAATCAACAAAATTAAGTTCTAAAAAGATGGAATTGGTCAGGTTGAAGTGCGGTTTTGAGAATGGGACATTGGGGCGATAGGTTCTAGAGGAGCGTTATCATTGGGCTGGAAAGGGAATTCTTTGGTCAAGCTTAAGAGTTTCTCCTCTTTTCGCATTGACGTTGAGGTTCATGATAATAAATGCGGTGACACTTGGCGGTTAACGGGGTTCTATGGGAATCCGAATGAAAGGTGTATAGGTGCTTCTTGGGATTTGCTTAGACAGCTAAGCTACGACCACTCTATTCCTTGGGTTGTTTTGGGGGATTTTAATGAGATTGCAAATTCTTTTGGGAAGAAAAGAGGTCGCCTTAGGTCAGAACGTCAGATGATGGAATTCCGTACGGCGTTAGAGGATTGCAATCTCAATGATTTAGGTTTTATCGGCCGGTGGTTCACATGGGAAAGAGGAAGGTTCATATCTACAAATATAAGAGAGCGTCTGGATCGTGGAGTTGCTACGTTAAATTGGGTGAATCTCTTCCCAAGTTATCAGGTTGAACACTTAAGTCATTCATTTTCTGACCATTATCCCATTCTTCTAGATACCATGGGAGTGAGATGGAATGATCAGTGTAGTAATGCAAAAATGTTTCGGTTTGAGGCCAAATGGTGTTTAGAAAGTTCTTTTGAGGAGATGATTAAAAGATAGTGGGAAGATACTCCTCGAAGTATACCGAGTAAGCTTGAGAGAATGGGTCACCAAATGCAAAAATGGAGTAAATCCAGAAGTAGAGAGGAGAAGAGAAACCGGGTAAATTTAGAAGACAGACTGAATTGTCTTTATAATTTGGAACTTTCTGATAAGACTTTAGCTGAAATTACGAAGGTTCAATTAGGGCTTAATTTGGAGGCTGATAAGGAAGAGTTATTTTGGGAGCAACGAGCCCGAGCCAACTGGCTGAAGAATGGTGATCGGAACACCAGTTACTTTTATAAGATTGCCGTTCAACGTCAGTTTCGTGGTCGAATCTCTGAGTTAGAAGATGAGAATGGTGGAATGACTACATTGATCGAGGAGATTATAAAGATTGTTTCGGATTATTTTGGAAAACTATTTTCAGCTTCTGATATAGGTTTGGATGAGCACTTATTAGTAGAGAAAATAGTTACTGTTAGCATGAATGATAATTTGCTAAACCAGTTCACTGAGGAGGATATCGCCTATGCAGTAAAGATAATGGCGCCTTTGAAAGTCCTCGGCGTTAATGGGTTCCCCGCAATTTTTTTCTAAAGGTACTGCCATATTATTGGACCAGAGATTTCCCGTTATTGTTTATCTATTCTGAATGGTCAGTCTGAAGTAGGAGATATTAATAAAACACGCATTATTTTGATCCCCAAGGTTGATAAACCAAAAAATATGTCACAATTCAGACCCATAAGTCTTTGTAATATCGTTTATAAAATTATTGTGAAAGTCTTGGTAATTCGTATGAGTGCTATTTTGGGTAGTTGTATTAATGAAGCTCAAGGTGCTTTTATCCCAGGAAGACTTGTTTCGGATAATGTGTTGATCGCTTATGAGGTTCTTCATTCTCTCAAAATGAAGAAGAGTGGTAGGTGTGGGAATTTTGCGCTTAAACTAGATATGAGTAAAGCATATGACTGTGTAAAATGAGATTTTTTGGCGGGAATGATGAAGCATTTGGGTTTCATGGTGATTGGATCGTTCTCATCATGAGATGCGTTTGTTCTGTTTCCTATTCTGTTAACCTTAATGGGATTAATAGTGAATGGTTTTCTCCATCAAGAGGCTTAAGACAAGGAGACCCTCTTAGCCCTATCTGTTTCTGATTTGTGCTGAGGGTTTTTCTACGCTTATTCAGGATGCCAAACAGAAAGGTTGGATGTTGGGCGCATCTATTGGTAGGGAGAGATTATCTATTAATCATTTGTTTTTTGCAGATGATTGCATCCTTTTCAGAGATGCCTCGTGTGAGGGGGCCATAGTGGGTCGTGATGTCATTCGGGAATATAAGATGGTCTCGGGGCAGCGGGTGAATTTTGACAAATCTTTTATTTATTTTGAAGCAAATGTGGCCTCTAGTGTCAAGGAGGATATTATCAATTTGTTAGGAGTTCTTGGCTTCAAACATTGAGAAGTATCTAGGTTTTCCTATGATGGTGGGTCAGAGAAAAACATGGGCTTTTGCTAATTTTGCTGATCGGTTCAGAAAACGAGTCGAAGGGTGGAGTTTGCGCTATCTGTCAATGGGGGGTAAGGAGATCTTTATTAAATCGGTCTTGCAGGCAACACCGCTTTATGCTATGCAATACTTTCTTTTGCCAAAATCGTTATGTCGTAAGCTTGAAGGCATTATGAATAGGTTCTGGTGGACTAACAACAAGACATTGAAAGGTGTTCATTGGAGCAGTTGGGAAATGTTATGCAAACCGAAGAGCATTAGGGGGGTTAGGTTTTAAAAACTTATTTTTGTTTAATAAGGCCTTATTAGCAAAACAGGTTTGGCGTATTTTATCTCAGCCTCATTGTCTTTTAGCCAGAGTTTTAAAAGCCCGTTGTAACAGCCCAATTTTCAGTAGTGTCAAAACAATGATTTGAGATCACTAAATTCGATGAAAAAGTTAGAAAAATTTATTAATTAATAATTATAAGTTAAGCGTGATTTTAGAAATATTTTTGAATTAGTAAATTGGGTCGAAAACGAGGTATCGAGACCTCGATATTATAAACTGAGCCGTAAATATTTTTATAAATATTTACAGAGTGTCATTAGGGTAGTATTAAAGTTTCGTTAAGAAATTTTAACGTTTCGATGGTTAATTGATTAAAAAGGATTAAATTGCAATAGAGATAAAAGTTTAATTAAAGATTAAAGAAAAGTTAAAAGGACCAAATAGGCAATTATGCCTTTTTTAAAGTTGAGGCGGCATAAGTAGATTTTTAAAAAAAATCTAAAGTTAAAATATATTATTATAATAATATTACTTAAAAGTTAAGTTAAGTTATATATTATATATTATATTATATTATATTATAAAAGAAATAAAAGATAGAAACAGAGAATTGAAACAGAATTGAAAAACGAAAACAAAGAAGAAACAGGGGAGAAGGAAAGAAAGAAAAAGAAAAAGAAAAAGGAAAATTTGGGGTTTCAAAGTTTAAAGTTAATTTGGTAAGTCAATTTAATCTATTTTCTTGTAATTTTTGAGTTTTTGGAGTTTTAGAACAAAATATTTCATGGTTTATGTTGAAATTTTGAAAGATAGTTGATTTTTAGACATGAGTTATGTTGAATTATTTGACGAATTAGGGGTTAAATTGATTGAATTTCAAGTTAGAAGTTAGTAAAGGGTTGATTTGTAAAATAAATTATAGGTTTTGAATTAATAGGGACTAAATTGAGAGAATTTCTAAATTAAGGATTTATGGTGAAATTAGAGAGTTAAATTAGTTTAAAGTGGGAATGGAATGAAAATATTAAATTAGTTTTGAGAATAAAAGTTAGTCTCGATTCAGGGCCTAAATTGGAATTTAGGCAAATATTGAGTAAAAATTAAAATATTTAATGTGAGATTGAATGGTGTTGTATTGATGATTTTTAATTGTTTAATTCCATAGTAATCGTCGTACCGAAATTCTCGACTAAAAAGGGAAAAATATAGTCGACGAGGAATAGCTCGGAACTTTTGATTTGTATTTCTATAATCCGAATCTAATTATTAATTGTTGTATTTTTAATTAAATGTTATGGTAAGTGATTGAGGTGAGAATTATTGTTTTTTTTTTACAATTGAAATGGATTGTCTTGATATGTGATGAAATTATATTGGTTGAATTAAAGTGGAATATATATTATGAATATATATGTGTAAATGTGAAATTGTGCAAATATGATAATTGAATTATTTTTGATATGTATAAAGTTCAACCTTAATGCCCAAGTAAATGGAATTTAGAACTACTGGGATATTAGTGGCATGCCATTAAGGAACTTTAGCGTGCTATCTGATTATTAGCACGTTGGTGCTCTCTGATTAGCACATCTGTGCTCTCTGTATAGCACTTCGGTGCTCTCTGTTCATTAGTGCATAACAATGCACCTCTGTATTTGTTCTGTATATCCGGTGTGTTCTATAAAATCTACTTTGGGCTAAGAATAAGAATATGAGATAGTAAACTGAAAATAGAATGTGAAATATGTTGTAAATACATAGAATACACGAGTTATATACTCATAAATTGATTGTGGAATGGATAGTGCTATTGTTTAAATGATACGTGAATAAATTATGGAAACATATTATATATAGCAAGTGATGAAAGTTGAGTATTGTGTGATTTTAAATGTTCAATTGTTCTTAACATTTTAATATACATATTTTACTGTTTTATTTTTAAATATTTGGATTATAGAAATACCACTGAGTTTTTATTCAGCGTACAGTTTTGTTTTCCGTGCGCAAGTTAAGTACTTAAGTTTGATCGCTGATTCAGCATCCAACAACGATCCCGAACTCAAATATTGTGATGTTCATTTCTTTGTGTCAACATGTACCTAAAGTGTCTAAATATTAGTTATTTTGTGGTTTGATTGTAAATGAAGTTATAAGATATATTTTTGAGAGTTTATAATTTGGATTAAAATGATGCTTGATGACTTGTTTTGATGATATAAAATGTTTGAGATTTCTGACTGTTTGATCTGTAATCTCTGGTAATGCTCCGTAACTCGGTTCCGGCGAGGGATACGAGTTGGGGGTGTTACACACGTTACTTCCCTTTTTCAGATATACTATCAGGGAAAGTTGGTTCTAACCCTTCATTTACCTGGAGAAGCATTTGTAGTGCTTAGAAGTTGATTGGAGAAGCGATTTTGTGGCGGGTTGGTAATGGTGATCGCATCAACATATGGAATGATCCTTGGCTACCTGGAAGGGAGAACAACAGAATTTCTGTTCAGGAGATTAGGCCTACTTAGATGACTGTTAATCAACTAATTCAGACTGAGACTAATACCTGGAATGGGGAGCTAGTTTATAATTTAGTTGACGAAACTACAAAAGCTTGAATTCTTTCTATTCCTATTTCTAGAAGTAGCTCGGAGGACATGATAGTTTGGAAACATGAAGGTTCTGGGGAATACACAGAAAGAGTGGGTATCGGGCCGTAACTACAGCATATTTACAGAACACTACGCACACTTCCTCTAATGATGATGATTACAAAGAATTTTACAAAGCCTTATGGTTGTTGAATATTCCAAAAAAAATTAAAATACACAGTTGGAGGTTGTTCAATAATTTGGTGCCCCACTTTGGTAATCTGGCGCGCAAAACTTTGTGCGTGGAAGTCGTTTGCCCACTGTGTAAGGCAGATCTGGAGGATTCAGATCATCTGATGTTGTCTTGTGGTACTCTACAGTGTGTGTGGGCTTCCTTACAAGTAAAGATTCCGTCATTTGAAGCTTCGTTGTGTTACAAGAATCACTTTGTTAGAACGTTTTCTGCAGCAAATGAACAACAAAAACGAATCATTGTAATTTCCATATGGGGCCTATGGTTTCGTAGAAATAAATTGATCTATGAAGGGGTAAAATTTTCATTGCAAGAATTGTTGGGGTTTATTCTGTTAAGATATGATACGAACTAATCTTTTATTAAAACTCTTGAAAACTTCAGTACAAAGTTGCTGTTTATTTATAGAGCAGGAAGGTTAAACTGCACTAACTGACTTTAACAACAGACGTAATAGTTTGTTTATTAACTAACTAGTTAACTGATTATAGTTATAACATTCTCCTGGTTTGGTTTGAATTTTTCACTTTGATCACATAGTTGAACTTTTAAATCCTGTCGAAAACCAGCAAACTGCTTTGGAGGTATGGGTTTTGTGAGAACATCAGCTATCTGTCTTGCAGAGGGAAAAAATTGACCTGGAGAGCTCCTGCAGTAACTTTTTCTCGTATGAAATGATGGTCAATCTCGACGTGCTTCATGCGTGCATGATGGGTTGGATTGGCGGCCATGGAGACAGTAGACGTGTTGTCACACCAGACAACTGGTGTTTGACACAAAGAGACCCCGACCTCGTCAAGTAACTGTTTAATCCATAATAACTCAGCAACGCAATTAGCCAAACTGCGATACTCAGCCTCAGAAGTTGACCGAGATACAACTGATTGCTTTTTAGAGCACCATGCAACTGGATTGGGACCAAGGTAAATTACGTACCCCGTGGTGGAACGCCTATCTTCAACCGAGGCAGCCCAATCTGCATCCGAGTAACCCACTAACTCGCACTGCCCTTTGGAAAAAAATAAACCATGGTCCATAGTCCCAATGAGATATCTCAGAACACGTTTTACTGCTTTCCAATGATCATCACTAGGAGAGTTCATATATTGACTTAGCTTGTTGACGCAAAAGGCCAAGTCGGAACGTGTAACACACAAATATTGAAGCATGCCAACTATGCTTCGATATAGCTGACCATCAGCAAACAATGAATGACCATCAGATGTAACAAGTTTTTGGTTACTCACCATGGGTGTTGGAGTGGATGCAGCTCCTGTCATCTCCGTTTTCTGAAGAATCTCTGAAACATACTTTCTTTGACTGAGGAACAGTCCCTGAGTTGTGTGATGAACCTCAATCCCTAAGTAGTTCAGTTGCCCCATATCTTTGAGTGCAAATTTTTCGTGCAGTAAGCGAACAACAGTGTCTATCTCCTCATCAGAACTCCCTGTGATTACAATATCATCAACATATGCCATAAGCAGTAATAGATGTCCACCAGATGAGCGAATGAACAAAGATGGATCTGCTTTTGAAGCCCGAAAACCAAGATGAGAAACAAGATGCTGTTTGAGTGTCTGAAACCAAGCACGAGGGGCTTGTTTCAGCCCGTAAAGCGCTTTGGTCAGTCTGCACACAAGTGTCTGCCCATTAGCTCCTTTTATTTCAAACCTAGGAGGTTGAGCCATATATATCTCCTCTGTCAGATCACCATTAAGAAAAGCGTTATTCACGTCAACTTGCCTTAGAACCCAGCCATGCATGACTGCAATAGATAAAACAGTTCTAATTGTTGCTGCTTTAACAACGGGGCTAAATGTGTCTCGAAAATCAAAACCCGGGTGTTGAGAAAACCCTTTGGCCACCAACCGCGCCTTATACCGCTCCACAGTGCCATCAGCCCGCTTTTTGACCTTAAAAAGCCATTTGCAGCCAATAATCTTTCGATTGTCAGGGAGAGGGCAGAGATCCCACGTCTTGTTGCGAAGTAGGGCCTGTAACTCCTCTTGAACAGCAGTTTGCCAGCAGCCATGTTGCATGGCATCATGAATATTAGTAGGAGTCTCTGGAACCTCATGACTAACACTACTAAGATATGCCTTTGGTTTATAAATACCCGCTTTGCTTCTGGTAGTCATTGCATGTGAGTTTACAGGCAACGAACTAGGTTCAGTAGGAATAGTAGGGCCAACTGAAGACTGGTGTAAGCTGGTATGTAACCGAGAACCATGATCTGAATTAGTGCTGTCAGAAAGCAAATTATTACTGAAGGAGACCATTGGACTGTGCTGTCGAGCTAAAGTATTACAAGGCTCAGGTAAAACTGATGTAGTGGATGGAGCTGAAACAGTTGGGCTGGAATGAAGAACCAGCAACTTGGAGCTAGAAACAGAAGCAGGAGGTTGAGCAACTGTTGTCTGGGAGGGAGACTGTTTGAACGGAAACTCTCCTTCATGAAAAGTAACATGGCGAGAGATATACACCCGACCATCAACTACCTGACAACGATAGCCTTTATGACTAGGGGAATACCCTAGAAATGTACATGGACTGGATCTAAACTGCAACTTGGAGTTATTAAATGGCCGTAGATTAGGAAAACACAAGCAACCAAATACCCGTAGAAAACAATAGTTGGGACGCTCATGAAACAACTTTTCATAAGGGGATACCCCTAAGGGAGAAGTAGGCAACCTGTTCACCAAGAAAACAGCACTAGAAAACGCATCATTCCAGTAGGTGATGGGTAGACTTGCGTGAGCCATCATAGAGAGACCGGTTTCAACAACTTGCCTGTGTTTGCGCTCTACCAGACCATTCTGTTGAGACGTATATGGGCATGTGACACGTCGAATAATACCATGATGTAACAGATAACCAGCCAAAGATTGAAACTCTCCACCACCATCAGTTTGCAAAGCTTTCAACTTGCACCCAAGAAGCCGTTCAGCTTGTCTATGAAAAAGAGGAAACACACTCAGAACATCAGACTTTCTTTTAAGAAAATATATCCACGTATATCTTGAATAGGCATCTGTGAAAGCAACATAGTAGCGAAAGCCATTTGATGTGACTGGAGCAGGTCCCCAAACATCAGCAGCTACTAGTTGTAATGGGGCAGTGTATTCAGAATTAGAGTGTGCAAAAGGTTGCTTGCGTTCCTTCCCTAAATGACAAGCAACACAACAAGCAGTATTTTTATTTTCAACAACTGAGATATTACATTGAGTCAACGCTTTTTTAAGCGTGGCATTACAGGGATGCCCTAGTCTATAATGCCAAACATCAAGTGGTACCATAGTGCTGGCAGTTAAACAGTGAGCAGAGTTCATCTTTGAGTCAGAAGCATTCGAGTGTAGCTTGTATAACCCGTCACTTACAGAACCAGCAAGAAGAACCTTTCTCGTCTGTAGATCACGTACTTGGCACTGTGTGGGATAAAACTCAAACATCACATTATTATCCTTGGTAAATTTGGAAACAGAAAGCAAATTCTTTGTTATGCCGGGAACATGCAGCAACGACTTCATAAGCAAAGGTCGTGATCGAGTAATTAAGGATGATTGACCCATTGACATAACAGGAAGAGCGGATCCATTACCCACATAAACTTTACCTGGACCGTTGTACGGTATAGTTTCACTGATTGATGCCCCTGAATTGGTCAGATGATGAGTGGCTCCAGAGTCGGGGTACCAGGCATTATCCGCCACCGTTCCAGGAGTTGTAAGAAAGGCTTGAGACTGTAGAGTTGGAGTGGATGCAGAGACCTGAGACACGTTACCATGCTGTGGAGAGGCAGGAAGAAATGGATTAGACCAGTTAGAAATTTGAGTAGGTGGACAATACCAACCTGGGGAAACATTCGGATTCACTGCAGGTGTAGGGCCGACCCAAAATGGAGTCGGATAACCTGCTCCAAACATACTGAGATTTGCTTGAGGGGCTGAAGAAGGTCTGTAACCTATACTTTTATATGACGCATCGAAGCGATGGTAACACCGATCAACAAGATGCCCGGTCTTCCCACACAACTGACATTGCACTCTTGACCCATACGAACGACCACGCCCACGTCCTCTGTTATTAGAAGAAGGTCGATAATCTGGTGTGGATACATTCTCATTCACAACATTCGGAACCTGACTAGATACTAAATTTGCCGAACTAGGAACCTCACATACGATAACTTGTTGTCGTGTCTCAGCATCAAGAAGAATGGTTGTAACTCCTTGGAGCGTATACGGAACCTGGCTGGAGGTGACAATCGTGATGACGGACTCATACTCAGGTGGCAAGCCATTAAGAATGGCAGTGATGTGCTCATGATCACTAATAATTTCCCCACAGCTCGCAAGACTATCACAATAGGTTTTGATTTTCACAAGAAAATCTTTCATAGAGAGATCTCCTTTCCTTTGTGCATGCAAGGCTCTCCTATACGACATCAACCTAGATGTTGTCTTGCTACCATACAAAGTAACAATGGCATTCCAGATTTGAGCACTGGAATCCATACCAATAAGATGTGGCAATACACCCGGACTTACAGAAGATAACAGCCAGGAGGCAAGAGCGCAGTCTTGTTGCTCAAACCTGGCAAACTCCGGATTCTCCTGAGGAACCCCACTTTGATCCATAACCTGTTGAGGCGGAGCAGTCGTGCTTAAGTCAAGAAAATGCTGTAGACGATGGGTTTTGAGCGCCAAAAGAATCTGCTGACGCCATAGCAAATAGTTATTATCATCAAGCAATACGCTGATTTTCTTGGTTGCAAAAAAACGACTATCAACAATTCCATCAGCAAGATTAGACACCATTGTATAAGCAGCGGATTGCACACCAGAAGGACGGGAAGGCAGATCCATCAAACACAAAAATAAGAAAAGAAGAAAAAAAAAACTACAAGAAGTAATAAACCTCTGATACCATGTTAAGATATGATACGAACTAATCTTTTATTAAAACTCTTGAAAACTTCAGTACAAAGTTGCTGTTTATTTATAGAGCAGGAAGGTTAAACTGCACTAACTGACTTTAACAACAGACGTAATAGTTTGTTTATTAACTAACTAGTTAACTGATTATAGTTATAACATATTCGAGGATATGAACAAGATCTTAGTCAAAATCAAGAGAATCTCCGTCATTCTCTTAGATCTATGGTAAAGGATCTTTGGAGACCCCGAGAGTATGGAGTTATTAAGATAAACTTTGATGCGACTTTCCAAAAAGAAAAAGGACTCGCTGCAACAGCAATTTTAGCCAGAGACTCTACAGGAGAAATCGTAGGGGCAGAAACTTATCTTTTTGAGGATGTTGTTGACGCAGTTGTGGCAGAAGCACGGGCTTGCGAAAGGGCATTAATCTTTGCGAGTATGATGGGCTTTTGGCGTCTGATCGTGGAAGGAGACTCCCTGACAGTTATCAAAAGTATTAAGAAGAAGGGGGAAGATAAATCGGTTCTCAGGCCGATTACACATCATAATTGTAAAATGAGTTTGCATTTTGATGAGGTATCTTACCTTTTTGTGCCCCGAACGGTTAATGGAGCGGCTCACACTCTAGTGTTGGAAGGCCTGAGAAGAAAGGTTTGTGGTGGCTGGGTTAATGGAGTGCCTGAATCAGTGATGATAGTGGTGATGAAGGACCGTTTGGCTTGGAACCATTGTCTCTAAGGTTCCTCTTGTTTTGCTTTAAAATAGAGAAGGTTCGATGAATCTCCAGTGCTTGAGTTCAAAACTATCGTTCTCTCCTTTTTACTTGTTTCAGTTTTTTCAAATGGTGAGGAGAGATTTTGGCTGATATTTGGTTTCTGAAGCGGTGCTGGTTGTTGTTGGCTTAAGACGTTTTCCTTTCTGATTCTTTGGGTTGGTAGTTTCTAGGAGTTTTAATTGATTTGTCTGCTTAGACAGTTGTTCCCCTTTTCTTTTGTTATTTTGTCTTTTCATGTTGCCGTGTATTGTGGCTTTTAAGCTATTGTTTCTGCCTTGAGCCGAGTTAGTAATAATATCAGTCAGTTTTACTAAAAAAATCAATAAAAATATGCATATAGTATGATTTGAATTCACACCAAATAACATTAATAAAACTTCTATCAACTAAAACTTTTTATTAATATTTTTATACATTTTAATTTTATTATGTACAATTTATTACCTCTATTAGTTGTATATTTATATTATTATTTAAGCTCTTGATTGAATTGGTGTCACCCTTAATCGCGTCACCAAACTCGATTAAGAAGTTATGAGAATGCCCTTTCATAATATTTAATTAAAATAAGTAATATTATTTGAGAGCATTATAGTCTTTTCACTTAAAAAACCAATAAATATATGCATATGGCAAAGTTTGAATCCACACCAATTGCATTAATAAAACCTTTAATTTATCATTCAACTAAAGTTAAAAAAAAAAATTTTATACATTTTAATTTTATTATGCACACTTTATTACCTTCATCGATTGTATATCTCTACTTCTATACTATAATTTAAGCTCTTGGTTGAGTCATTGTCACCCTCAACCGAGTCATCAACTTGGTTAGGAAGTCACGAGAATGCCCTTTCGTAATTAAAATAAGTAATATTATTTGAGAGTATTTTAGTCTTTTCACTTTAAAAAACTATAAAAATATGAATTTAGTGAGATTTGAATTCACACCAATTACTTTAGTTAAACCTTTAATTTACCATTCAACTACAACTTTTTTTATATTTTTATACATTTTAATTTTATTATGCACACTTTACTACATTTATCAGTTGTATATCTATACTTGCTATTATTTAACTATTTTATTGAGTCGGTGTCACCCTTAACCGAGTAACAACTCGGTTAGAAAATTACGAGAATGTCCTTTTGTAATTAAAATAAGTAATATTATTTAAGGGTATTTTAGTCTTTTCACTAAAAAACTAATAAAAATATGTATATGCTGAGATTTGAACCCATAACAATTGTATAACAACCCAATTTTCAACGACGTCGAAAAAAATCAATTTTAGGGTCGAATTTGTAAATCAAGTTAATAAGAAATTAGAATCGAATAATTACGTGTCGAGTATGGGAGGATGAAATTTAATTATTAAGTTATATTAAATTAAAATGACTAATAAAAATAGTATAAAGACTAAATTGTTAAGTGAGCAAAATGAATGAAAATTGATTTTTAAATTATTAAGTGCCTTAAATGGCAAATGAACAAGATGTTGGATCTAGTGCCTTAAGTATAGTATATTCGTTTGTATATTTGTAATTTTTTCGAACATATTGGTTAATAAAATTATTCATGAATTATATTAGTACCTTTTTTATGTTGTCCTCACGTGAATTTTGCATGTAAAGCAAAATAGAAACAAATATTAGCTCATTTGTTGTCTAATGTGTAACTAATACTAAGCAGTATTACATAGTCGGATCGTAATACGGAAAGACAACTTATATTAATAGATGAACCTAAACATGTCCTTAGTCTAATCAGAAATGAGCAAATCAATTGAAAGATTAATATATTATCTATCAAGCCTAATTGGAGAGATGCTTTCTTGTCTATCAAATGCACTGTTATCGGGGTTTTGTCTCTCATACTCGGAGGAGAGGCCAAAGGAGTTCACGGAATTTAAGAAGCGCTTTAGTTGGTGGAGATATGACTTACAAACTTACGACAAACGTGTTAGTATTATGCAAAATATTAATTATGCATGTTGCACTTGTGGGAACCAAATCATCAACCACTCCTTTGCTTATTAGTACTTTCTGATTTTCTTTTGTTATAATCTACACTTGTGGTTTTACATTATTATAAAATAGATTGATGGAAACTCAATTCAGAAGCTAAAAACAGTGATGGAATCTCAATTCAAAAGCTAAAAACAATACTGGACATTGTTAGATAAATGTTCCCTATATGTTTTGATTCAATTGCTGGGTAGAAAATTAGATCTTGATGAATACAACTGCTTTCTTGGGAATTTATATACGGTTAGCTTGTTGTAATATTAATGGAAAACAGACTAGGCCTAGACATAAATTATGATTTCTAGTAAAATTTACAATGAATACACTGGTCTACCAAGGTACAAGATACGGTAAAAAGGAATAAAATAAATATCATGACTTTGTGCCATGGCAGCAAGTTTAATCGATTGGTAGCTTGGTAATTTTTGTAACACCCCTAAAATTATTGTATTATAAAAGCGATAATAAATTGAGATTATGAATAATTGATTTTTCAATAAAGTAAAATAAGGAAATGAAAGTGATAAAATAGAAGATTGAGGAGTATCAAAGAAAGTTAAATTAAAAAGTATGTTGTGGTATACTAAATAAGGATTAAATCGTAAATATGTAAAAAATTTTGAGGTTTAAGAACAATTATTCAAAATTAAAAGGTTAAAGTATAAAAATAAGCAAGTTGAAGGAATAAAATTGAAATTTACCAAATTTCTTATGACATGAAATTGGTGTGCAAGGGCCAAATTGAATAAGTGAAGAAATATTAGGGACTAAATTTCAATTTTACCAAAAGTGAGCAGTGATTTAAGGATGAAATTTTAAAGAAATATGAAGGATAAAATTATCATTTTCTAAATTGGATAATTATGAGAAAATATCATGGTTGTTGGCAAAATATGGACCATTGGATCAAATTGAAAAGTGAGAAGAAATCTTAGCCATTAGATTGAAATTATGACATAAATTTATTTTATATTATAATATTTTAAGATATTTACATGGAAACGTGAAGAAAAGTCCTCATGCTTCCAACGTCACTTATATATACATGCAAAGAGATTTTTATTTTATTACAATTTGGTCCTTTACCATGAAATCCCACTTTTCTCCCAAATTCTTTGAAATTTTCCATACCCACCCAAAATGAGAAGTAAACTAGAGAAATTTTATTCCAAAATTAGTTAGAATATAATATTAGAAGAAATAAATTTGAAGTGGAAGTGGAAGTGGCGAAAGTTGTGGAAAACATGAAGAGATTATAGAGACAAGATAAGTACTTCGAGAATTTTCATCTAAGTGTAGAGAATTTTAAATTGTTGAATTAATTATGAATGTGCAAATGTTATGTATGAAATTAAATTACTACATTGAAGTAGTAGAAAAAGACTAAATTGTAAAATAAAAAAATAAGATATATGGAATGGAATGTTGAAAAGAGAATATAAATGAAGTGTGATGATATAGTGATTTCATAAAAAGTGAATGTGTGATGAAATTTCCAAGTTACATTGAATTTATGATAATGGGACTAAATTGTAAAGAGTGAAATTTTTTTTGATTTAAGTAAAGTATGAGGATAAAGGGTTAAAATGAAGTGGTAAGTGTTAATGAATTAATGTTAGGTAAAATTATAGTAAATAATGAATCTTCATAATGTTAGAGATTAAATTGTAAGCTTATGAAATTTATAATTGAAATAAGAGAAGTTATGATAAAATTATATGTTGATATAAGTGAGTTTTAAGGATTAAATTGAAAAATAATTAAAAGTATAATGATTATGTATATCTAAATGAAAGTTAATACAAAGAATCATGAAAGAGTAAAAATTAGCATTAAAACAATTTCGGGACAACAACAGTGGTTTAACTTTGAAAATTCACCAAATATTTTTGAAATCGAGTTAGAGGTTGAATCAAATACTAAATTAGAGCTTATTGAGTCTAGTTTTTCAGAAAAGAAAAGTTGTAAGCAATGTAATTGTAGATTATGATATATAATAAATTTTATGAGACAAGGTCGGAATGATTTCAGGTTCGCTTGTTCTAACTTGGAAAAATCATTTTAAATTGTATAAAAATGTTTAGGAAATGAAATTTATATGCCTAAGATATTAATGCTATTTTCAAGGGAAACAAATAGAAACATCATACTAGATTTATATCGAAAGATATTTAAGTTTTAGAGAAAAAGGGTCAAAGTTGCCTAGCAGCAGAACAGAGAAGACTTGAAGAAGAACACTGTATTAATTGACTTATCTAGAAATTATGAAATTTTTATGGTATATATCTCATTGGGTCTAGTTTCAAATACAAAAAGCGAATCTTAATTTCGAATTATATAGATTGAGATGTAAATAAATTAGTGATTGTCACTCAAATAAATTAGTGATAGGAAAGTCCAAAAGACCTAAGGTTATAAATCACCTACCCATATACGAAGGCTAGGATGCTCGACTTTCAAGATCATTAACATCATGAATGATGCCAAAAACCAGTTATTATTGAGTGATGAATGCGAGCAGTGTTGAGAGATTCCAAAAGATCCAAGGTTACTATCCCCTATCCATATTCGAAGGCTTTTGAGACCACTAACAACGTCATGAATAAAATTTATGTTCATTCATGCGATGGAGAAAATGGTCCTAATTCTAGTTGAATGTACTGATGTCTCTAAGTCCATATATATATCAAGTGACCACTTGATGAGGTTCCAAGTTCGTTCCAATTTGTCAATCCTTGTTCTTTCTCAAATGTTTGTTAACGTAGGTGAGGCTATGATTGAAACCACTGTCACAATGTGTGAATAAATGTGGATTGCCACATACGAAACTTCCTGTCTGATAGGGACAATGTTTGGAAAGTGATCGACTTAGACGTCAAATAGGCAATAGTTGAAGGTTCTAAAGAAAATGAAGGTTGCTACAAAGGGTCGTATAAGAACAGCTATGACCAAAGAAAAACGATCTGGGACTGATAATTCAGAAATGAGAAGTGAAGTGGAATTTTGCAATTTTGTGATGGCGCTTCATGTCTTATAATTCAGCTTTCTTATCTTGATTCCATACCAAAATCTATCCTCAATTTTCTTCAACTACCAAATTTCATATTTGACGGCATTTTGATCTAAAAAGCATTGCCAAGTTAGAGAAAGAGTATGGAGTTGGATGCAAGAATGTAGTGGAGTAGAGACAATTGGCCGTCAACATTATGCAAATACCTAACTTACCTTCTTGTGGAGTATATGTTCTGGTTCATATCATATGGTCGACTCACGGAAGCTTAACAAACCGACTTCCGTTGTATTTAGTGACGGGGTTAGCAACGCCTTAACATGAAACAGATCAAATTTGTTGTGGCAAATGCTTGTACATATTTCAAGATAGGGAAGAAGTTAGTATCTAGTAAGAGCCCTTTGACATGGACTTTTTAGGTGTATAATCCAAGTGCATGTTATATTCAAGAAATAAAATCTTGAAAGTCCGAGGTCGATCCACAAGGAAGTTGACTAAAACTTACAAAATTACAAATATTATGTTAGATCAAATATTTAACACTTAGCTTTGGAATGAGTGTCGAAAACGAAAGTAGGAGTAAGAAACACCGTAAATAAAAATAAAAATCAACGAAATAAACTAATTAAAAATAATAAAAGCAAATACGTGGAAGAAAATATGTTAAGGTTAGAGGATCAACTATTGGTGTCGATTAAATTTTAGTACTCAATGTTATTACTCAATTAGAATCCACACAAAATATAGATCCTAATCAGAGAATCTAGTAATGTACGTTCAACAATTAAGCATATAAATCCATGAGCAAAGGTATGTCCATCAAATGAGTGTCCAATATGATTGTCCAATAAGTTAAGAGTTTAACAAATGAATGCATAAGTAAAATATGGTGCAATATGAAAGTTCAAATGTTTAAATTCAGTCTAAAAATATAACATATGGTATTATAATCACTTATAACTTCAAAACTTATAAAAAAGATTGTAATGCCCAATTTTGACCCGGGCCCACACAATAAAATAAACCAAATTAAAAAAGTCTCATGAACTAGCAGTCCATTTACAAATTTCAGCTAGCCCAAAATTATAACCCAAACCCAATTAAGCCCAAACCTAATCTGACCCAATACTAAACCCGAATGGCCCAATCCCTACCCAATCGTGTTACAAGCCCAACACAAAGAGATTGCGGAAACCCTAGAGCAAACCCTAGCTAGCTGCTGCTCCTGCCCTAGCCTCTGTCACCTCCGCACGAACAGGCCTCTCCCCACGTACGTGCCACGTCCGCGCCTCCGTACCCGTACACCTGCAACGAACACACAGCAGCAAAAAATGACAGAAAATGGGAAACAAAGGGGATTTGGGATGGATTTTATTTTTTCTTTTCATTTTTCTGTAATTCTGGCTATAAAGCCAATCAAACATTTGTAAGGGGTCGGGGGAGGGGCCTCCTTTTTCACGATTTCAAGAAATAAAAAAACAGATCCAAGGTTATATTTTTTCATCAGATTCGTAGTTCCTTTTTTATTTTTTTTATTTTTTTACATTAAATAGAAAATAAAAAGGAAAACGAGTTTACCGTTTACATTGTTCTCGTGCCATCGGAGAGTCCTCCGTTGTCGGAGCCGAATCTAAAGACCGCCGAGAGCCTCCTCCTTTCGGTTCTTCAGGGTTAAGAGGGCTTGACCCTCAAAGATCTTGCGAGCCACGGGCTAAAAGTGCCCTTTTGCGTATCGCCAACCAACATGCACGGTGGAGACAAGCGGCGCAAGGGCGGAGCCCTAGGCCGGACTTCATGTGGCTATGGAGCAATGAGATGCTCTTTTTTTCTTTTTTTTTGTAGCTGATTAAAATGTTTTAAGGTTTTTTTTCTTAGCTTTTATACACAACTAAACGGCGCCGTTTTAGCCCCCATGACCCGCGCGTGATCCGACCCGCTCCAGGGGGGATCCGCGCGTTTTCATGAAATGGGTTATTTTCGCGCGGGGTCCCTTCGCTTTTGCAGCGTGTTACAATTAGCCCCTTTTTCCTTCTTTTCTTTTATTTTAATTTAGCCATATAATTTTATAGCTGTTTCATTTCAGTCCCACGTGGAACATTGCGCATAGGGCTAGGGGTAATTTCCCAATCGGTCCCTCTCCTTCTATGCGCGTCATGGATTGACCTTTTACCTTATTTTATGTTTGTTTTCTCCCTGGGATTTTGTTTTGTTTTAAATTTAGTCCCTTTATTTTATTATTATTAAATTAATTAGCTATATTATTATTGTTATTATTATGATCATTTACTCATTTATATTTTTTTAATTTTTGTTATATATACATATTCTTATATACACACACTTACATGTTTTTAATTTTCTTATATGTACATATTAACATTTTTATACACCTTGTAATTTACATATATATATATATGTACATACATATTGTTATAGTGTACATATGCCTATATATATATTTTTAATTTTCATAAATATATATTTATACCTACCCTTTATATTTTATATATTTTACAACTTTATACGTGTATATGTATACACACATACACATTATCATTATTTACCTGTTTATATATTTTTATTCTTTTCAAACTTTGTTGTATTCATACACATGTTTTTTTTTATGATTTTATTTATTTTCATTATTATTTTGAATGAATGTTCCAATTTTATTTCCTCAAATGCATTGTTATTTTGTATGTTATTGGTTTATCCTTTTATCTAATTTATTTTCATTGTTATTACTCATATCATTTATGCTACAATCATGCTATTTCATAATCTTCAAAAGAAAGGCTTAGTGTTCATCGTTTTCGATTGGATTGTGCCCTAATTTACTGGGTTTCAATTCTTTTCCATGAATTTAGATGGCTAAGTACTTATTTTGTTAAAACCATACAATTTCAAAATAAAATTTTTGAGATTTCTAGATGTCGGATCCTAACTTACTGGATATGACATTTTGTTACCTCGATTTTAAAATAAAGACAATATTTGATGTTTAAGAATTTAGGGAAATTAAACCCTAACTTATTGGGTTTTAATTTCCGTTTGAACCAAATAATCGGATATCCTTCTCAAAATGCATAGGTTTTAAAAGTCAAGAGATAAATTTAATTTTGAGGATTTAAAATGTTGCACTCTAACTTACTGAGTGTGACGATTTATTTCTTTGAAATAAGTGAATCTCATCGTCCAATTCATTTTACTCAAATTTTCTTTTCAAAGGATCGTATTTTAAAATCTTTTCAAAGTTTCGACACTAAGACATTAAACAATCGATTCGGTACCAATTTTGGGCGTTACGAGGGTGCTAACCCTTCCTCGTGCGTAACCGACTCCCGGACCTATTTTCTCAAATCTCGCAGACCTAAAATTTATTTTAATGGTGAACCGATCACACCTTAATAAAAGATCGGTGGCGACTCCCATTTTCATTTTTAAAAGTCGATTCCCATTTTCAAACTTACAAAAAAGTGGTTTCGACAAAGATTTCAAATGTTTATGCCAATTTTTATATGTCTACAACAAATCAAGGTTAATTTATCCAAGCATTCATTGTGCCACCTATTGTCTATAACAAATAAAAGATCTTACTTTACAAGTATGGGATTTGCCTTAATATTTGTCAAGAGTTTCACCCTTTCACCTTAACATTGAAAACTTAGAAGAACATAACAAAATTAAATAACTCAAACTTAGATGAAAAAGATATATTAGATATAAGAAACTTAAGAGTTTACACGAATAAAGAAATTGACAAACACTTAACAAAAAATGGTTTTGATCTCAACTTCAAGCTCCTCCTATTTTGAAACAAAGACCATAATTATAGAGGTTTGTGACGGGACAATGGCAATGCAAACAACTTACTACTAATAAATTTCTAAGCCCACTTCTTTATCATCTTTCGAGTCATTTTCCAGAAATTTCAGCTCCAAAATTCAAATATATTAGAAGATATGATCTAAACATGAAAATGCATCAAAACTGGCCATCAATTTCAGTGCATGCTCATTTGGGAATGGTTTTTGCTTTTGCTTTTGGGAATGGAGGTTGTAGCTTGTTTATGCATATGCATGCAGTCTTCTTTTGACTAATGAATGGAGAAACGACAGTGATCACAGAGCGGCTGTGTTTAATTACTTTAATCCTTTTAATTAAAACAAACATGGAGAAGGGCTCTGTTATCCAACTCAAAACACGTGTCCCCTTTGATAATATCAATTAAACACAAAAGGTGGTTGTGACATGTGGACTGTCAGTGGAACCTTCGTTAGTTGCAATGCCCACTTTGTTTTTTGGTTCTATATAAGCAATGCCGGTTTGAATTGACGTATAACAATTATCCTCCATTAGTGGATAAGATAAAATGAATCATCAAATGAAATAAAGCTGTTTAAATAAATCCGGGTTGAAATTTTGATCTAGCTTTAGTCAAAGAAAAAGCATAGCATTCTCCAAAACTAAGGGTGAGTTTGGATAGGCAGTGCGTACCTAATTGCCCATCCAAGTTCACCCTAAGACTCTTAATAACCCAATATACCTTGTCATCTAATCTTAATCTAATCTAATCAACTTTTGTTTCCTCTTTCCTAAAAAATATTTGAATATTCTGGACTAGTACACGTCTTGTGATCAACCGGCAACAACCCATACCCATCCTCGAAGAACCTGACACTTCCAACTTCACCAACATCTACTTTTCAAAATCACCTTTTGTTTTCCTGTTTTTAGTTTTTAGTGCTTTACTCTGTTTATAAACAATTAAAAACCTTTCCAAGTTTTAAATTTTAAACCCACAAAAAATAATTAAAAAGGCCATTTTTTTTCAAAGGATTAAATTAAATTGAATAACATGCGCTTGCTGAGATGGTCACCAGCCCCGGTTTGAAGATAAAAAGTTTGGTGAAATCTTCAAAGATATGAGATTCCTGGTAGACATCCAATTGGGCTCGTTTTGGTTTTAGTTGAGGTACATTCCCACATAGCTATGTTTCACCTTCAAGTGTTTGTCAAGGTCAGGGTGTAGTTTCCCCCTGTTTTCTGGCTTTTAATTTCAAAGGTTATCTGCTCTTCTTTTTTTTCTGAATATATAAATATAAAATTACGGGGTTTATTCCGGTTTCTATTATTCTACCTCTTTATTATTTACAATTGTGGAACTGCATTATAAATTATATATAAGGTAGTAGTTAGGAGCTAATTGTTGTCCTGCTTCTGGTTGCCAATTAAAAGAAAAAAAATCAAGCTTAATTTTTTTTCTGGAGAAGTGAAAATTCACTTATTCGACTAATTTTCTCTTTTGGTCTGTTCCATTGGGTCTCTGGTCATGACGTTTTGTTAGTCCACTCTTAAAATTTCCTTCCTTTTGTTCTCCAAGTTAACATTTCTGTTGACCGTCCATTTCCCTATATTTTCTACAACTAATATGTGATTTTTCATTAACAAACTCAGGATCGTTTGCTTGCTCAAAGTCGAGGATATGCTTTGATCAAAAGTGTCAAACTTTAGTTGGATTTTGTTTTCATTTGAAGTGAAAGATTAATTCATGTAGGCAAGGACTGAAGTAGTTTAACAGTAATATAGGTACCTTAAGGTTTCAGAGGCACTGAAGGTTTCTTTGAATGTATCACTCGTATTTAAAAGAAACAAGTATTGAAGTAGATCTTGAAAGTGGTGGAACAGTCAATGAAGATGAAAGAACCAAAGGTCATGGTTCATCAAATTTGCAAACAAATAGAACTTTTAGTAGAGTTTCGAGTGATCTTTTGAGATTTGGTAGCGTTGGCAAGGGCAAATATGGTGTAAACTCTTGTAGTAGTTCCTCAAGGTTTGGCTCAGTTGAGAATGAGAATATGGAATTCTGGGTGGACAAGAGTTCAGAAGGGGAAGATAATCATGATCTCATGGCGCTTGTGGAGAAGAACTTTGCAGATGATAATTGTAAGAATAAAAACTCTAGGAAGCCTCCCAAGCCTCCACGGCCATCGAAAGCTCCTTAGTTGGATGCTGCTGACCAGCAGTTGGTGAGGGAGATTGCTGAACTTTCCATGATAAAACGTGCTAGGATTAAACGAATTAATGCAATGAAGAAGATGAAGGCTGCAAATGCTGCGCCATCATCAAGCAGTAGCCTTTTTGCTATGGTCATCACAGTTATCTTTTGCCTTGTCATACTCTTTCAAGGTATTTGATATCTTTTGAGTTCCAGTAAAGAACCGAGATAAAAATTATTCTCTTCCTAACAAGAATAAATCTTTGGCTCCTATATTTTAAACCAAGCTTTTCAAAAACACTTTTCACAAGCACATTTTCACAGCACTTTCCAAAAGCAATGAAAAACTAGCCCTTAGTAATAGTAATTAAAATGTACTATCTACTAGTATAAGCTTTCATGAGCAATCAAGTATGATTGAAGTCAGTCTCAGAGGTGAAGCATGTTAGTTTGGCAATCACAAACTTAGTCAATCTATCAAGTTCCAACTCTTTCAGAAAGATTAGCATGCTGAATACAACTTAGGCAGTATAATTACATGTATTTGAAGCTTAAACTTTGTTGACGAGCTTTCTCTGTTTCAACTGCATCAATTTATTGTGTCTTGACATGGAACAATGTCAACTCCTCCAAAAGTATTGTAAAGTTAATCATCTCTAGTAGGAAGTTTGTATTTGCACATTTCAAATTCTAACTTCTTATGTTGGATAAGCCTTCAATATGAAAAGAAAAATGGAAAAGAGCTACATCAACTATCTATTAAATTGTTTGTCCAGAATGAAAAGCCTTACATTGCGGAGAATGTTGTAAACAGATTATTTTTGGAATGCTATATGAACAGGTTAGTGAGTTGACATCAGTCGATTCATCATCTTGCTTTATTTTGAGAGATCTCTATCTGCTTATAAAGATCCTAATCAGCTTTTGAGCTTTGGGCATTCTTTGGGTCCTCCATGTATCATTTTTTGTCATCTTACTAATTCTTTAAGCCATTATCATTAAGCTTGACAATTTGATTCCTAGACAAAGTATAATTTCTGAAGTAACTCTTCTAGCTCTTTTCATAAACCTTTCATGATAGAAATAGAACCTGAAGCTTGTTTCATCATATGGAATGTGATAAGCATTTAATGTATGTTAGAAATGCTCTCCAGTTATCCATTTATGTACCAGACCCTTCTTTGTTGGAAAATTTGAGGTTCACAATCCATAACATCTACCATTTGAAGGAATTTCTGGCATTTCAGACATTGCTTGCAGGTATATGTCATAGACGCGGCACAACTGTGATGTTACAGGGATCTGCTGCACCAGCGGTTGGTGAAGGCTTGATTTCTGTTTAATTTTACAAAACCTTTCCTACAACTGAAAAACATGACCATGATCCTCCTAGGTACAAATTCCTCTCGTCATTTTTGGATTAAAAAATTCATTCCCAACAATACATGAGTTCAAGAGATGCCCATTTTTGTTCATGGTGACCATAAAATGCAATGAATGGTTTTTCTGAGTGTTACATGTTGATAATGCAGCTTGTTAGAGCAGCAAGGTTCTAGTTCAATTCTTGGAGAAGAAACTAGAAAAGTTGACTGATGATGCAAAAAAAATGGGTGAAGTTGCCAGTCGTTGTGGTATTTTGCATGTCACGTACAATTGATCTTCTTGATCTTTAAGTAAACAAATTTTGATGCGATACCTGGCTTTGCTGATTTCTGTATATCTGAGCTGTTGAATGCCAAGCACTCCAGTTATTGTACAGTACAAGTTTAGTTAGAAATGTAATTTGTTGGGACAAAATTTTATTATTTGATCCTTTCAAAACTGGGATATTCCTGCAGAAAGTGACAATATAAAATCCTAATTTCCTAAAATATCGATAAGCTAAGGGGGTTTAACAAGCCATTATTAGAATGTGGTTGATGAGAGAAGAAACACTCGCATCTGTTTAGTCTTTTCAAACGAGTTGTTTCATTCGCTCCATGCCTTATTTTTATTCGCACTCCCTGAAAAACTAGTACCCTTTTTCGGCATAAAGTGTATCCTGGAACCCGATTATTCTACACTTGTAAAAAGCCGGGTAGCTGGCTTTAGTTAGCAATGCCACTGCTTGCTTTTTTTCAAGGCGAGCAGTAATCTAAAAAGTTATACCCGAAGGAACAAAGCCATCACCATTTATCTCTATCATTTTGATGATTCAAGAAAGAGCAGTAAAACAAAAAATTAAACCCAAACTTATATAATTAATTATTTTCTATCTAAAACTAAAAGATTTTTTAACTTACCAACTGTTGCAGTCTCGAATGTTTTCATGCCATCACCATAACTCCTGCTGCCTGTGATAATACCTCTTTCCATCCCTTCCCCAATGATTGTCAGATTGGTCTTTTCCTTGTTAATGACAATGTTCTCATTGTAAATACCTGCACATAATTTTATCCTGAACCGGCTCGAACCGAAGCTCGGAGCTGATGATATTCCTTGGGTGGTGGTAATCAAATCTCCTGATTCATCCTGTGCTATGATCATGTCGAAGAGTGGAGCCAACTGACCTTGGCCTTCCCACCATACTGCCAAGATAGCTATAAACATGATATGCTTCCTTGCCGTTACCATCTTTACTCAAGTGTAGGAAGAAGATTTTTGAAATGACAAAGAAATCCCTTTTAATTAACCAAACCAGGCATATGTGCAAGTGTAATTATAAAGACACTTCTTACATAAGTTCTTTTTTTTAGGGGGATAGACAACAAAATTTTAAGAACTTTGTTCCCGCAATCAGGCCAAAAGGCATACAAATTTCTATTTATGATGACATTTTTTCTGTAATTGTTTGTTTAGTTTCATGTCAATATCATTTACCATTATTAATATTGCTACTTCTGCATGGAGAATTGTTGGAACTTAAGCAGTAAAACAAAAACAAAAGCAGCAGACCAAGAAAAGAAATTGAAGCATAAACAGAATGAAAACAATTGCAAGAATGATAACTGAAAAATTCACCTTAATTTTTCATTCAAAATTTGAATAATATATGAGTTACAAGGTAATGGGCAGTTACCTAATGACTTAATGCTTCCACTACTACAAGACTAAAATTTGCTTGAATTACACACAAAAGATAGCTGATCAGCTATTACATCAACTTAAATCATAAACTAATCCTACTAACATTGTGAACAAATTACAAATGAACTAACCAAAGTTACATAGGAACAAAATGATCAAAACATATTGTTGCATTCGGTTCAGCTCCATTTCTTCACTTCAAACAGTTTTGCTGCTGGTGTTGTGCTGAACTGCTGTTGGTCTCCTGTTGCAATGCAGGCCAAAGCTTAACACCCCTCCTTGGACTGTATGCAACAAACACCAATCTTCCTTCTCAAAGTTTTAAATCTAATAGCTCCTAATGGCTTGGTCAAAATATCAGCCAATTGAGTTTTTGAGCTACAATGAACAAGACTGACTTCCTTTGATTGCTCAGCCTCTCGAACAAAATGAAATTTGATCTTGAAATGTTTACCATGAAAGACTGGATTTTTGTCTATGGCAACTGCAGATTGGTTATCCACCCTAATCTTAGTTGGTTCAGCTTGTTCTTCATTAAGATCATATAGGAGCTTCCTAAGCCAAATGGCTTGATTAACAGATGCAGCATCTGCAATGTATTCTGCTTCAGCTGTAAACTTTGTTGCTTCTTTGAACTCCAACAGAAAACTCCTGATCCAAGGGTAAAGAAGTAACCAGAGGTGCTAATCATGTCATCGACAAAGCCAACCCAATCACTATCACAGTATCCTACTAGCCTAAGCTCCTTTCCCTTCTCAAACTTGACTTCATAACTTGAAGTTCCCTTGACATATCTGAGAATTCTCTTGGCTACTTTGAAATGAACCACATCACAACAGTGCATAAATCTTGACAAAAGACTAACACCAAACATGATATAAGGCCCGGTTGTTGTTAAATAGAGCAAGCAACCTACTAGGCTTCGATATTCCTTCTCATTAACCCTTTCTTGATTCCCACTACTAGTTAGCTTCTCCCTTTGAGCCACAGGTGTACTGACTATCTTGCAGTTTAGCATGCAAAATTTATTGATAATCTTCAAAACAAAGGCATGTTGGCTAATGAAAATGTCTTGATCTGATTGATTTACTTTCATACCAAAAAAATATGTCATGACTCCCAAATCTGTCAGTTCAAACACTTTTTGCATTTGCACTTTGAAATCACTAATCAATTCATCTTTACTTCCAATCACAAGTAAATCATCCACATAGAGAGAAACAATCAGCAATGTCTTATTTTCTGACCTCTTCACATAAAGTGTAGCTTCACTAACACTTTTCTCAAACCCGAGCCTAGATAGGTATGTGTCAACCCTGTCATACTAGGCTCTTGGTGCCTGCTTTAGGCCATATAGATCATTTTTCAACTTATAGACTTTGTCCTCTTCTCCTAGGACCTTAAACCCATCTGGTTGCTCAATGAAAATTTCCTTATTAAGGAAACCATTTAGAAATGCTGACTTAACATCTAACTGGTGAACTCTCCATTGCTTGTGAGTAGCCAAGGCAAACAGAAGTTTAATTGTGTCCAGCTACTGGAGCAAATGTTTCCATGAAATCGATGCCATATTGCTAACTGTAGCCTTTCACCACAAGCCTTGCCTTGTGTTTATTCAATGAGCCATCAGCATTGTACTTGGCTCTAAACACTCACTTGACACCAATGACCTTCTTATGATCAGGTCTGCTCACCAATTCCCAAGTATCATTCTTGTAGATCATCTCTATTTCAGCTTCTATAGCCTTCTTCCTGTGCTTGTCCCTGAGAGCTTCTTCAAAGTCAGAGGGTTTAACTATTGCAACATTACATCTTTGGTAGATGTCAGCAATAGTTCTGGTACCTCTCACAGGAGCATCATCAACAGTTTCATTTCTTGACTCTACTTCAGCAGGTTTAAAGTCACAGTTCATCTGATCTTCTTCAATCAATCTTGCATCTGCATTATTCCAACTCCAAACCTTTTCTTCATCAAACCTTACATCTCTACTCACTAAAATCCTTTTTGTTGAAAGATCAAATACCTTGTAGCCTTTTTTAGTGCTGCTATAGCCAACAAAGCTCCCTAGAACAGCTCTTCTTTCAAGCTTGGTCATCTTTTCTACTAGAATATGAGCATAACACACACAGCCAAACACTTTCAGATGTGATACAATTGGCTTGAGTCCATGCCAAGCTTCAAAGGAGGTCTTGTCCTTGACAGTATGAGTTGGCAGCTTGTTGAGCAAATACACTGAGGTATTGACTGCCTCAGCCCAAAATTTGCTTGGAAACTTACTCTGAAATAACAAACATCTGGCCATATCAAGCATAGTTCTATTTTTCCTCTCACATACTCTATTCTGTTGAGGAGTATAAACTGTAGTTAGCTGATGATGAATCCTAACTTGCTCACACAGCTTCTGAAATCTATCAGACAAATACTCAATGCCATTATCAGTTCTCAAGGCTTTGATCTTACAGCCAGTATGGTTTTCAACTAAGGCTTTAAATCTATCAGAAACACTTCAAATTTCTGCCTCAAGAAATAAATCTAACAAAACCTGGTTAAGTCATCTATGAACAGAACAAAATACTTATTGTCATTCAATGAAGGAGTCTTCATTGGTCCACAAATATCAGAATGAACTAATTCAAGCTTTTCTCGCGCTCTCCATGCATTGTTAGCTGGAAAAGGCAATCTAGCCTGCTTACTAAGCTGACAAACTTCACAAACAATGTCTCTTGATTCAAATTTTGACAAATCATCTACCAAATTTAGCTTGTGCAACAAATCAAGTGATCTAAAATTGACATGGCCCAGTCTCCTATGCCAAAGAACAGTGTTATTAGCAAGACTAGTGTAAGCCTTCTTCTCGAGTTGATTCATACCGAGCATAAAGCATCTATCTGTCATTACTACTGTGACTAACTCCTGACCAAATGAGTCTTTAACAATGCAGGAACCATCTTTAAAGACCAATGAGTACCATTTTTCCGGTAACTGACCAACACTAAGCATATTCTGATCTATGTCAGGCACAAAAAACACATTAGAAATGATTTTGTTACCTGAACATATGTTGATCACAACATCTTCTTTGCCTTGAGCTCAAATCAGATTGCCATTACCAATTCTGATATTTACAACAAAACTCCTATCAAGCTCCTTGAACAGCTTTTCATCAGCTGTCATATGGTGTGAGCAACCACTGTCTACTTGCTAGTCACATCTGATTTTGCTAGAGCTTGAGCTTGCAAAGCAGGAAGCTGTGAAAACATGCTCCTCTTAATCTTGAAGATCCTTAGCAGCTTGAGCTTGCTACTGAATAGGTTCCTTCCCCTTGCTTCTGTACATTTTCTC
Organism: Gossypium hirsutum; assembly: GCF_007990345.1. Taxonomy (NCBI): domain Eukaryota; kingdom Viridiplantae; phylum Streptophyta; class Magnoliopsida; order Malvales; family Malvaceae; genus Gossypium; species Gossypium hirsutum. The sequence goes on along the minus strand of NC_053447.1, from coordinate 10,499,255 downwards.
AACATGGTCAAATTGTTTGCAGCTTCTGCACTGAATGTTTGGCTTGTACCAATAGTACCTCTCCAAATGTGTGGTCTTCTTATAGTGAATGCATGGTGGGAACACTTTCTTGCCTGCATCTCTCCTTGATTTCTCCCTTTTATCGAGCCAAGGCTTCTTCCCTTTCAAATTTGAACCTGAGCCTACTCTGGCCTTTACTTGGAAAGCTCCTTCAAGATGCTCTTCTTGCCTATTGGCCCTCATTTGTTCAAGTGCATACAGAGAGTTTATCAGCTCAGACAATGAGATAGTTGACAAGTCTCTCGAGTCCTCAAGTGATGAAATCTTTGACTCAAACTTCTCAGGGAGAGTGGTGATGACCTTTTCAACAACTCTGCTCTCACTGAAGTCTTCTCCAATGAGCCTAATGCTGTTAACAGTGGCCATTATTCTGTCTGAGTACTGCTTGATAGTCTCTGACTCTTTCATATTCAAATTCTCAAAATCTCTCCTGAGATTAATTACTTGTTGTTGCCTTGTTTTGTCTGACCCCATGAACTCGTCCTTTAACTTCTCTCATGCCCACTTGGGTGAGTCCCAGGCCATTATCCTAGTGAAGATAACATATGATACTCCATTCTGCAAGCAGGCCATTGCTTTATGCTTCTTGGAGCACTCTTCACTATGTTGTCTGATCTGAGCAATGGTGGGATTGGCCCTCAATGGAGGTGGTTCAGTATCATTTTCAACCACATTCCACAAATCGTGCGCTTGAAGGTATGTTCTCATCTTAACTACCCAAATATGGTAGTTCTCTCCAGTGAACACAGGTGGTGGAGGTGGTGTGAAGCTCATCCTGCTGAAACAAACCCAATAGCTTTGATTTCTCTCTCTTTCAAGTTTTGTTGTGGCTAAAAGCAACCAACAACAGAGGCCCTCAAAGATGACAGGCTTTAATTACCATTTGTTGGAACTTAAGCAATAAAACAAAAACAAAAGCAGCAGACCAAGCAAAGAAATCGAAGCATAAACAAAATGAAAACAATTGGGAGAATGATAACTGAAAAATTCACCTTAATTTTTCATTCAAAATTTGAATAATATATGAGTTACAAAGTAATGGGCAGTTACCTAATGACTTAACTGCTCCCACTAATACAAGACTAAAATTTGCTTGAATTACACACAAAAGATAGCTGATCAGCTATTACATCAACTCAAATCATAAACTAATCCTACTAACTTTGTGAACAAATTACAAATGAACTAACCAAAGTTACATAGGAACAAAATGATCAAAACATATTGTTGCATTTGGTTCAGCTCCATTACTGCACTTCAAAAAGTTTTACTGCTGGTGTTGTGCTGAACTGCTGCTGGTTTCCTGTTGCAATGCAGGCCAAAGCTTAATAAGAATCCTTCCTGGAAATAGTAATTCAAACCTTCAAAATGTAAGGTTGGAATATCCATTTTTGTTCTTTTGTTTTTATAATTTTCTAAAATGTCGGTTTCTTTCTTAACATAATGTAGAACAAATACAAAATGATAAAACTAGTGGATGAATTTTGATCTAAAGCTGAATTATTTCTCATCTAAAAACTGATCAGATTGAGAGACAGAAGTTAAAAGCTTCATTTATAGACCTATGGTTGTGTATTTGTTTATTCCATATAGTTGTTGTGTAAGGATTAACAAAAAGTAGAACAGTCAAAAGGATTTAAAAGGAGAACTTATTCAATAAAATGACTAATACAAGTTTTTTCAATGTTTTGGCATCCTCTAGATGTATTTAGCATAAACCCATTTTTTAAGCTGATCATCGCTCGCACACAAGCATACATATATATATGGTTGAAAAATGTTGTTAGTCCCTGTACTTGTATAGGATTTGAGATTTGGTCCCTATACTTTAAACATTAAAAGTTCAATTCTCCTACTTTTTCAATTTAAAAATCTTAGTCCAATCATAATCTTCGTTGGTAGTTTTTGTCAATTTAATATATTTATTTTTTATCAACCATATGCCACATTATATGAGGGCAACCAAATCAAACTCTAAATTGACAAATTTTGATAGAAAGTACTTATTATATTAATGACTGGACTGAAATTTTAAATGAAAAAAGGTAGTAATTAATTTTTAACTTTTTTAGCTTAAGGACTAAACCTCAAATTTTATCAAAATACAGGACTAACAACATGTTTTAACCTCTATATATGTATGTGAGGCAAGACCTGGCTATTCTGATATCTTTATATGGACGGACAACAGGCGGTATTAATGTAAAGGTTGGCTTAGTGGATATGTTTTCATGTAAGAAGTGTACTTGAAAATTAGGCTACCTACTGTCCAAAGTAAAATGATATGAAAAGGAGATCTTTATATTCAGCATCAACTTCTATTTTGGAAGGTTACGAGGATAGCCTTCTCTAGCAGCTAGCACTAAAAAGAAATCAATCTGTAGAGTTAACCTTTATTATTTTTAAAATATATCATTTATTATTTAATTGTTAATATTCTTAAAATTTTTATGATTTTATAAATAAAATATTTTATTTGAATTTAAACTAAAAAATAAATATTAATCTCTTTTTAATAGTAAAAAGATTAGATTAATCTATTTAATAAAAAATTAATTTGGTTCGAACTCTATTTTATTAATATAAAACGTAAAAAAGAATATAATTGAGTGATACAAACCGAATAAATTTTATACATAGAGAACTAATATATTCAATCTAAACCCGGTCCATTAAGAGGAAAGTAGTACATGTTTGTTGTTGCGGATATGTGGGAGTATAATGATCATCAAAATATCTACTCCAAAGCATTGTGCCTGCGTAGTTCACCGTTGGAAAGACACCGTCGATTAGATCGCTTGGCGGAATATATAGCCTCCTATGGGTTGGGTGCCCCACACTTCGAAGCTCATAACCCATCATCAACTTGCTTCATCTTCTAAACTTTGATAAAAATTTTTTTATCTAATCATCCCTTCTCTAATGATAAAAAAAAATTAGAAAAATTAATTTTGCTGGACATTTTATTGAAGGAGATCTAAACTTTGATTTCATTGTTTAATTTAGACATATAGCTTGATTGGATAATAAGTCATTTGAGCTAAATTATTCAACTGGCAAAAAAGACTTGAATCTAATGGGTTCTGACTCAATCGCTTTACCTTAACTTGAAGTATTTTCAAAAATACTCTTATTAAATTTAGATTCGATTCAAGAACAGAATAAAAAATAATTAATTTAAATTCGAGTCAGTAACAGAATCAATTTTTTTTATTAAATTTTGATTTCAAAATCAATTTCTTTTGTGGGTGTCATTTTTCATTTGAGCACCAAAAAATTTGTATAGCATATTCTAATTTTGAAGTCGGGTACTTCAGGTGCTGATTTCAACCATGATGCTAAATAGTTTCAATCAATCTATTTTGCTAAATAAATTTTTTTATTTCATAATAATAATAATAATAATAATAATAATAATAATAAAGCCTACAAAACCCTGATGGTTTTTCATGAAAAAGAGAGAGGATATAGTTGATAGACATTCGCTAAGTGACTATATCACTTAGTTAACTTATCAAACAGCTAGCTCTTTTTCTTCATAATAAAAATGACAAAAATCTATGATCATACCCATTATGATATGATTTTATGGTCATCGTGGTAGGTTTCACATCGATTTTAGTATTGTTGATCACTGTGGACTATTTTGGTGTTAAATCGAAATCATTAATATTTCTTTCTATTTTGGTAAAATTTGCAGTCTAAATCAATTACATTGACTCGTTTCGGTTAATTTCAATCACATTGGTTGAAATATGGTGTACCTATTAAAGCATGAATAATATTAAAAATTATTTTTTTAATTATTTACTATTATGCTAAAAACTTAATTGGATGTAGCCAATAACATACTACCGGCATGTAAAGTTTTGAAAAAAAAAACATTCTTTCGCATTTAAAATATAATAAAAAGTTATTCACCCAATTTAAAAAATATATATTGGCCAACACTTCTTTTATCAAAAAAATAAAAGAAATGAGCTAAATCCTTAAAATTTCATATTGAATGATGGATTTTTATTATTAATTTTGAATTTGATAGATTTCTATTTGTTAAGTTTATTAATGAGCCATTTATATAATTGATAATGTTTTATATTTGAAATTTATTATCATTAATTTGATATTTACAAATATATTTATATATTAAGTATTTTTTAAATATCGATAAAATTAAAATGAAACATCGAAATAGATCAATATTAATACGTACTGATTTTAGTAAAAAAAAACGATATACCCACCAATATGATGTTAATTATCTTGCATGGGACTCATATGCTTATTTAATTTTAATTTATGTAGGGTAATTTTGTGAGTAGGCGAACCATGATAAATTTTGATTCCCACCTGTATATATATTTTCAAACTACAAAAAGTTGTGTGAGGCAGTCGTCCAACGCTCATTGACTAATGTAAATTACGTGATCAGATCAGAACCCTTGACACTGGCACCAATGGCATGAATATATCTGACGTCCAACTTACAATTTGTTTATGAAAAAGTAGCTCTCTTATAATTTTAAACAAAGCAAAGCAGTACATAAACAGTTTACCAACTATTTCTTACCAGCCAACCAAATTATTTGATTCACAGTCTTTTCCTTTTGGGAATAAATTCGGATTTGCTTGCACTAATATGGTTGGCCAAATTCAAATGAGTAGTTAAGGAGATAAGGATTTTATATTAGGGGAGTGGCTGAGAAGCTAATTAGAAATGACGTTGGTTGATAGTGTGTTATATATGCCCGGGACGCAATTGAGGAAAGCATGGCTTCTTTAATTTTGTTAGCGAAGGCGCTTATGATCAGATGCCAAAATCATGATCTTTTGTCGAACAAGGTAGAGATTGAAGACAGTAACCATGATGTGAGACACCAAGGCTGCATTTGGATGCCCACGGGCAAGGAGGAGGATGCCCACACTTGGAAAATAGCTCATCACCCTTGCATATGGCCTTGACAACCCAGCCCTACGTATGGTGTTTACTTTCTTGGTCTTTTTCCTTTTTCTCCTTTCTGCATTACTCTGAGTAAAGAATTAAGTGTATGACATTCTTGTATAATTTATAACAAGGAACCTGGAAACAAAAATTAATTAATTTCAGATCAGATGGTAGCTGATGTATGTGTTTTTAACAGAAAAAAGAAGCTGAAATATAAACAAAGACCCCCGAAAGAAGTAACACAGCCTTTATCTAACCCTTGATCATAACTAGATTAGGATTCAGTTGTTCCCAGTCCCTATATAAGCTTACATTGACATTTGACAGCATGTCATTTTTCTTTTTGAAACTGACGGTATGTGATTTTTATATATTATGAAACATTTTATTAATGTTTTAAATAAAGTAAATAAAAATATTGGAAAGTCTTAAAAATTAAAGATGAACTTTCTTAGCCACCATGGGACCTTAATTTGCATTAGACCTGTCCATGAGCCGGGTCGAGCCGGGTTCAAAAAAAATTTCTGCCCGTTTACTAGGCACAGGCCCGGCCCAAAAACATGGGCTTGAGATTTTGCCCAGGCCCGGCCTGGAGAAAAAATATGGGGCCCGAGTCCGGCCCGGCCCGGCCCGTTTTTAATTAAATTAAAATTAATTATTAGTAAAATTATCAAATTATTAATTGTTAATTGTATTAATTGTTGTAATAAAATCTAACATTTGATTAGTAAATTTATCAAATTATTAATTGTATAAAACAAACTTGATGGTTTATTATTATTATTTTGTAACACTAGTCAAGGAAATGAAAGTAAATAAACTTAAAATAAAAAACTATTATATTTTAAAAATAAAAATATATATATTTAATATTTTCCGGGCCGGGCCGGGCCCAGGCCAAAAAAATCTTGCCCGAGGCCCGGCCCATTTTTTAAGCTTGCCTAAATTTTTGCCCGAGCCCATATTTCGGGCCTATATTTTTACCAAAACCCTCACATAATTCGGGCGGGCCTTCGGGCTGGGCCGCCCGGCCCATGGACAGGTCTAATTTGTATGTCCCTACGGCTACATGTTAATGTTTTATTAAAAACTTTTGAATTATTATTAGTAATCAAAATTAGTTTAATTTTCAGAATTAAATAATGGGTCTTAGACGTGTTAATGATAATAATAGTAATATACAATATATAAATATTTTCCATATAATTAGTTATATAAATGGAGGCGAGTTAAGTGGAGTTTATTGCTGGTGAAGTGAGTCAGTGATATAACGGAGTAGAGAATGAGCAGGGTCAGGTCTGATGATCCAAGCTCATGAAACCCAATTTAAAGGCAGGCGTTTTGATGGGCAGATTAATGGGCTCAATCTCAATAATCGCCCAAATGCGAACGGGCCGATAACAAAAATATAATAAGATAATGTTATTTGCACTTTGAAAATGCGTAATGTGGTACTTAAACTATTATTTTATATATTATTTGGTATTTATATTTTTATAAAATGTTTAATATAATACTTGTACTTTGAAGATGTTTAATGTAGTGCCTGAACTATTAATCTATGTATTATCATTGTCCTTGGAGTTACCACTTTTACTAAATGAAAATTCGACACATGGATTGATTTCTCAAATCATCAATTTCATATAGATAATATAATATTATGTTAGAAATTAAATTTAAAAAATAACTAAACATAAACAACATGGTTTAACTTTAAAAGGTTTAAGTTTAGTTATTTTTTAAAATTTAATATAGGTTAATCTTTTTGTTTTATTTAATAATATATTATCTATGTAGAATTGATGATTCGAAAAGAAGAAAGTTTTCACATGTTGAATTTTAATAGGTTGATTTAGTATTTACTAACAATGCTAACTTTAGATACCACAATAATATAGAAATTGATATTTCATGTATCATATTAAATATTTTATGAAAACATAAGTACCAAATAGTATACAAATTGAAAATTCAACATTTAAAAAAATATGGGTATAAAATATGACATTTATCTCTAAAACAAAAACGCGGGCAGCAGGCTGAGGTAAGCAGTGACAGCATCGTGATAGAAAGAGAGAATCATTTTCAGCCCACAATTCAATTTCTAAACTCCACTAAAACGTTTACTTGGAAGGAAGCAACTTATAAAACAATTGGCTACTGCATCTGGGGGAAAAAAGACCAAGGCCTTGGCTTTCCCTTCAATTTTCAATATGATTAATAATTATCTCACCCTATAATTAGGGGAAAGGCTATAAGAGTCAAGCCTAGCACCAATGGGTGCCTGCCTACTGTTTAAATTTTGGCTTGGAATAATCAGCTCGTTTAGTGTATGCATTGAAGAGTTTTTGTTGTCCGATAAATAGTATTTCCCAACTTGCCATTCTCTTCGATCCACGTTCACATTTAGTTACTTAATTTTCCATCATGCAATGACTCATAGCGTGGAGAATGTGTGATTGTTTCCAACATGGAATGAGTCTAGATATATAAATTTGAATAAGAATAGATTCAATGGCAGGGTGGCATGGATGGGAGTTAGAGTTGACTACTGATTCAATGGGGGTGACTGGTTAGACCTTTGGAATTGGACATGATTTCAACGGTTTCGGCAGTTAGTGCTTGGAACCCTACGGCTACCGTTGAAAATCCGATGCAAAATGAACCCTTTTTTCCCCTCTGAATATTTAGGCCCACTTCTTTTTGATTCCAATTTTAAATTAAATAAACCAATGACAAAGGTTCCTCTTCTAGAATCTCCAAGTTGCAGCAGCAGTCACGACTCACGAGATCTAATTCTTTGCTTGGATAAACATTAAGAAAATGTGCCAAAAGAAAAGAAGGATCCATGGGATCTGTCTCCACAGACAATGTTGGGGAGGGAGAGTTTTCATCCCACATTCTCACCCAAACTGTCAAACCATGCATTTGCATATAGAGACAAACCAAGAAAACAAGCATACATACATGATATATATGTATTGTACTTCCAGGATATTCCACACCTATGCAATTCTCTTCTTTAATTATTATCAAGTTTCTAAAGATTTTTTCAAGCTTTCATACAACTAATTCCAATTCATCTGCCTATAATAGAAACTAGATTATTTAGCACTCTTTTTCGAAAAAATTAAACTGCCATATTACTCAAATACTATTATTGTTATTTTATGAGTGTTTTTATCTAATTTTATTTAATTTATTGTATGATACATGTTAAATATATAATAAAATACGTATTTATAAATACTACCATCATATCTTAAAATATTTTCCATTGACAAATTGTGTAACACTAGTAAAATTTGTTTTCAATAAAAATTAAACTATGAATGCTCGAATAATGATAAAAAGAAAAAACAAAGTAGATTAGAGCAGAGCAAAAGATATTTCTTCAGAACACACTAATAATTAATGCTACATATAAACCTGGACAATGTTGCGTGAATCATTTACATTCTAAAGGCAGTGCATTTGGCGATGTTAGTCGAAACTTGTGTTTTTCATATTCTCCATCATCCGATAACAGTATGGGGACAATGGTTTAAAATAGAAAAAGTGGAACCGTCACGCTAGCGAATTCATGTGGTTAGATCCCATCATGAAGCTGCTGCTGTAAAAACCAAACATTCTCTTCATTCCACACAGTGTCCATCGATGACTCCCCACCACCAACCAACCAACCATTGCTATGCTCCTCTGTCGCCTGGAATTCTTCATCTCTGCCCCATGTGGCCGCTCCCTCCTTTTCCAAACCTAACCCCTTGTGTAAGTAGTTTGAAAGGCTTTGTGGATTGTAACAATCGGTCAGGTCCGAAACGGAAGAGACTTGGGTGTCAAGGGAGTCTGATGACGTGCCTGATAATTCGGGCAGAAGACTTGGGTCAACCTGGACCGACCCACTCGCATTTGCGTAGCTCATTTGACTGCTGCTTATGTTGCTGATACGATCATTGTAGGTGGTGTTGGTGGTGGTAGAAGGTTGACTCGAGGGAGACTCGGATGAAGCACGGATCCGTTCAACTAAACGGGGGATCCAAACGTAACGCATGGCGTCCTTGAATTGTTTGCTGTTAACGTCACAGTTAAGCTGCTTGGCCTGCTTCTGGACTCTTGTTCTCCAATAATTCTTTATTTCATTGTCTGTTCTTCCAGGCAAGTGTTGTGCAATTTTCGACCACCTTCACAGTTTCAAAAGGTCAAAAAGATTAGCCTAAGATCATTCTTATGTTTATTGAATTGCAGGAAGGAGGAAAGCCAGCAAAAAAACCTGTTCCCCCAGCGAGAATGGAGTTCAAGAATCAATAGCTGCTCTTCGAGGCTGATGTTTCCTCGTTTGATTTCTGGTCGCATATAGTTCAGCCATCTCAATCTGCAGCTTTTACCGGTTCTTCTCAATCCTGCGCACATTTCATTTCATACTGTGAGAAATTACGAATAAAAGCTAAAACCAAATTTGTTTCAATAACCAGGGAAAGAAACTACGCTATATATATTAACCTGATAAGCGAGCAACAGCGTTCCAGCGACCTTCGCCGTGGATATTGACATACGCCCTAAGCATGGAGTCCTCTTCTTCAGTCCATGGACCTTTCCTTAGCTCCATCTCTTCTTCACTTCTTGAAGTTTCAGATATGAAACCTCTCTTGTAAACATCCATTTCTCAACTTAAAACAGGTTAATTACAGTCGGAGAGGCAAGGATAAACCTCTAAGCTGATTTGAGAATTGAATTTGTGATGAAGATAGCTTACGAGTATACTAGGTAGGAGGATGATTATATAGACAGCGGCAAACATGGGTTTAGACTGAAACTAAACAATAGTTTTTTTTCTCCTAATAAACAAGAAAAAAGGTCATGTTTGACGATCCACGAGATTAATCATAGTAATCAAACTGATTAAGTTGATAGCAGAATACTACTATTTTATTGGACCCATTTGTGATTTTTTTATTATTTTTTATTTTGGCATTTGACTGTCTGACTTTTCATATCTGTTTCACGAGCACAATTGGACAAATCATACGAGTATGAATTGTGAAGACCAAAACGACAGTCTAATGGCAAATAGATAAAAAAAAAAGGGTCATCTTATAGGGACAAGTTGTCTTTGTTTATTATTACGCATATGTCTATAGTCTTCTTCACTTTGTTCTTATATGGTTTGCAACATGTGAAGATGATGAGACGACTTTGCTTACACCTTTTTTAAGGGCCAAGTATTACTGCAATCACGTCTAATTCTATTTGGTCTGTTTAGTTTAACGGTTGAGTTGAACGAAAAATTAAAAATAAAGGAAGTAGTGAAATTAATTATTTTAGGACAAATTACTTTATATGTGTTTGAATTTAATCGTAAAAATAATCAACATTATATTAAAATGATTATATATAATAAAAACTATTAAAAATTATATTTATATTTAATAAAATAAATTTATCCTAATTTTATATTTATATTGATTAGTAATAATTAATATTAAATAAATATATATATGCCAAGGATTACAGGGGATTGAGGCCAACGCAAAGTAATGGTTGAGAGTGACAGTATCCAAGTTATTAACGTGGTTAACTCCGTGGATGCCAAAAGGAGCAGACTGGGATTGGTGAGAAGAATAGCAGGCCTTTGCAACATGGAGTGGGAAGTCTGTTTCTGCCACAGTTAAGACGACAATGCACCTCATCTTTATTTGTTTGACAGCTCCCTACTGGAGTAGTAACATAAACTTGGGATCACATTTCAAACATCCATCCTCTTCCAATTGAATTAAGCTAGAGTTTTACTCTCCTTTTCTCTCAACCCAAGTGCTTAACAGGATAAAAGAAACAGTCTGATTGAGACTTGCGTGGATTGGGAATGCCGTTCTTGATTCCATAAACATGAAACTTAGCATGGGTATTAACTAGTAAACGGTGTGTTGGAAGAATAATTGCATCCATTTTCTTTCTTTTTCTCTTCTTTCTTTATCAACTTAATCGAGCATTGAATGAAAAAGAAATTATTTTTATTCTTTTTTTTTTCTATCTCAAATTACAATCTTTTCATTTTTTTTTCTTTTTATCTTACTAAGCAAACTAAGTGCCAATTGATCAGCCTCTTCGAAAATTGAAACACACAGGATTTTGTATCCTAATTATATGACCAAAGGCCTTGCAAACGAAATTTTGTTTGCTTCTGAAACCAGTAATCCTAAAACAAAAATGAGTTAGGTGAGCTAGGGTAGTAGGAAGAATTTTAGGGTGATAGAGCAAAGGGAAGTCAAATTGGTAGCTGGTAAAGGATTGTGACTTGTATAAACTGTTTTTCACTGATGAACTGAAAGCTGAAATGGATCAGCAAGATTGGTGCAAAATGTGTACTTTTTTTCCTGCGAATGGTGTGCTGACAGAAAAAACAAAAAAAAACCCCACGATTTTCTCTTAAATTATCAAGTTTTATACATGCAAGTATCATTTTCAAACTGAAACTGAAAATGAAATATTGTTTTTGCCCCCAAAAAAAATTACGTTGATAAATGGATGATGGGGTTGGTTCTTCTAGTTTTTGCCACCCATCATTTTCGTTCAACAATTCCAAATCTACAGTAACTTTTCTCAATTCTTCACACGTAAAGTAGTTTGAAGGTGTTACCATACAATCATGAGATATTGGTCGTAATTAGTGTGGTTCAACATCTGATACAGGATAACACAAATCACCAACTACTCCTACTTGAACAGGGAGTCTCCCTCATCCCTGTACTGAAAATCCTGAATTAAGCTTGCCTCGTCATTATCAGCAGAAGAAGGATGATTTTGTAAATTCAGACCAGTAAGGGTGCTATTGACTATAATATTCATGAATTGTCCTACCATTTCATATAAAATTATCAGTATCTAATCAGTTATCTGCTCCCCAGCCTAAGCCTTTTGCAGTTTTTAAATGAAGAGGAAGATGGAAGAACCCCCGGATTAACAGTTTCAATTTTTCTTACGCGTAATATTAAAATCGCTTTTATAAATTACTATAAATTCTATCACAAGTATAAAAATCATGTATTAAGAATACAAGTTTGCGTTTAAAGATACGATTATAGATAGAAGAAAAACAAGGGATGGACGTGTAGGTTGACTGCTAGTCAGTTTGGCAGTCAAAATAGAAGCTTCTTGCTTCGTGCACTAAAATTCTATTTCAAACCTCCTGTTCTACATGTAAGGTATTTTACCAGTCATCAAAACTATAAATATATGAAAACAAAGACCATTAGTTATTACAATAATGTTAATGCTATCTCCTTTTGACTTAAGAAAAGCATTAAACAATAGAGTTCCCTTAATCAAATGTAAGGGAGAAAGGCACTAAGTAATAGTTCCAATTAAATAATTTAAGCCCCCCTGTTGAGTGCATTCATGGCAATAGTGAAAGGCAGTCTAGAAAACGAATGCATGGTAATAGCAGTACTGAATTACCAAAAGCAAAAAAGAGAAACAAAACTGAATATATTATTACAATCACATATTTTTAAAAAAAATTCAAGCAAGAAAATGGGGGAATATTAGTTTAACAAGGTAAGTAAGGTCACAGGCAGCATTCACTGCATTCTCAATCTCAAACAAATAAACCCAAGCCCAACAAGTAAGAACAAGAAAAGGGGCCCCTACAACTTTGGGTTTTGGGACACTCCTGTATAGGCCATTGCAGTGAGACGAAAGCTAGCGATGAACTTGATCCTTAATTGGGTCAAACTTTTCATACAGAATGAAATGCAGAGCCTTCGATGGACCTCAGGACTGTTCATCTTTCATTAATTGACATAGGGATCAAGATCTCTGTTGTGCGGAAGCGTGTAAAAGAGTAAAATTATTGTACTAAAAAATCACACTAAGCTCAATTCCCAGGAAAGAGAGGTGGATCACAATGATAGCTTAAGTACCAGGTCTTTCCTAGGCAGATATCCCTCAATCGTAATTTAATAGCACAATAAATCACTACAATCACACACACAATTCATGCAGAATAATACAATAAAGAACACAAGAATTTAACGAGGTTCAGCAAATTTTGCCTACGTCCTCGGGCACTACCAAATATATTTCACTCCAAAATACAAGTGAGAATTTACAAAGAGAGAGAGAGAGAAAACAATGCCTTAAGTAGAGAATGGCAAGTTTGAGATACAAAATGAGAGATGGTTATGCCTATTTATAGTTGAGGTTCAGGGATCAACTTGCAAAGTCACTTTACAATTAGGGACCATATATTGCAAATATCTCAGATTTTATTATGCCAATATCTCGATACCCATATCTTTGACTTTCTAATATTTGATACCCATATCTTTGACTTTCCAATATTTGATACCCATATCTTTGACTTTCTATTATTTGATACCCATATCTTTGATTTTCCATAAATATGGATAATTCCCAATAATCTCCACCTTGAAGATTTGATTCGAGTAATCTTATCTTCACACAATTCTCTCTGCCTTTGTCAACAACACTTGATAGTGCCTTCTTCAACTGTTAAACATGCAGAATATTGATCAAGTTCAAACAATGTTCGAACTTGGTTGTTGTTACCACCTTGGTCATCATATCTGCGGGATTATCTGCAGTCTTAATCTTCTGAAGGTGAATTTTCCCCTCATCAATAATTTCCCGCACAAAGTGGAAACGTACATCGATATGCTTTGTACGTGCATGATAGACTTGATTCTTTGCTAAATGAATAGCACTTTGACTATCACAATACACATTAATATGCTCCTGGACCAATCCCAAGGTTTTAACCATACCTTGTAACCAAATAGCTTCCTTTACAGCCTCTGTTACAGCCATGTATTCAGCTTCTGTGGTTGACAACGCAACTGTAGACTGCAGTGTAGACTTCCAACTTATTGGTCCTTCAGCAAGAGTAAACACATAACCAGTGGTTGATCTTCGTTTGTCCAAATCACCGGCATAATCAGAATCAACGTACCCAACAACACCTTTACCAAGTGTAGTATCCTGCTTGAACAGTAATCCAATATCCATGGTCTTATGAATATACCGTAGAATCCATTCACAGCTTGCCAATGTCCTTTTCCAGGATTATGCATATACCTGCTCACTATACTAACTGCCTGTGAAATGTCGGGTCTTGTACACACCATTGCATACATCAAGCTACCTACTGCATTAGAATACGGAACTTGTAACATGTATTCTTGTTCCGTATTTGTCGAAGGAGATAGTTGTGCAGAAAGCTTGAAATGAGAAGCCAACGGGGTACTTACAGCTTTAGTCTGCTCGTTCATGCCAAACTTCTGTAGTATCTTCTTTAAATATTGCTTCTGAGATAAACTAACTCTGCCATGAGCTCTATCCCTACATATTTCCATGCCAAGGATCTTCTTAGCTTCACCTAGATCTTTCATCTCAAACTCAAGGTTGAGTTGAGTCTTCAATCTCTCAATTTCAACTTTACTCTTAGATGCTATCAACATATCATCAACATATAAGAGCAAGTATACGAAAAATCCTTCTTGTAGCTTCTGAAAATACACGCAATGATCAAATTTACTTCTTGTATACCTTTGCCCTTTCATGAACTGATCAAACGACTTTGTCAGTTTGCAAACCCAATTTTCTTTATCAGCAACCTTGAATCCATCTGGCTGAGTCATATAGATTTCCTCTTCCAAATCACCGTGTAAAAATGCGGTATTCACATCGAGCTGAACTAGTTCAAGATCATATTGCACAACCAAGGCTAACAAAATCCGAATAGACGAATGCTTCACAACTGGAGAAAATACTTCATTGTAGTCTATTCCTTCTTTCTGAGCGTAACCCTTTGCTACCAATCTAGCCTTGTATCGAACTTCATTTTTATCAGGAAATCCTTCCTTCTTTGCATATACCCATTTGCATCCAATTGCCTTCTTTCCTTTAGGTAGTGTCACCAACTCCCAAGTCCTATTTTTATGAAGAGACTGCATTTCTTCATTCATAGCTTGCTTCCACTTTACACTATCAGAGTTACTTATTGCTTCTGTGTAAGTAGAAGGAACATCATCATCTGCAATTGGAAGTGCATAGGCCACCATATCATCAAAGCGAGCAGGCATACGAATCTCTCTTCTTGGCCTTCTATATGCAATTGAATCATGTTGTTGTAGAAGTTCTTGGGTCGAAACTTCTTCATCATTTGTTCCTTCAATATTAGCTGGATCATCATTAACCTTTTCAAGCTCCACCTGCTGCAAAGTGCCACTGGTTGTGTTATCCTTTTGTGAATCATTGTTCTTCATCATGGTTGATTCATCAAAAGTCACATCTCTACTGAAAATTATTTTCCTTGTATCAGGACACCAGAGACGGTATCCTTTTACTCCACCAGTTATACCCATGAATAATGATTTCTTTGCTCTTGGGTCTAACTTAGATTCTTTTACATGATAATATGCAGTGGAACCAAAAATATGTAAAGAATCATAATCAATAGCAGGTTTACCAGCCCACCTCTCCATAGGAGTTTTTCCATTTATTGCAGCTGATTGCAACCGATTAATTAGATGGCACGCATATGAAACTGCCTCAGCCCAAAATTCTTTGCCCAATCCAGCATTGGACAACATACATCGAACTTTCTCCAGTATAGTCCGATTCATACGTTCTACCACCCCATTCTGTTGTGGTGTATCTCGAACAGTGAAGTGTCGTACAATACCTTCATCGTGACATACTTGTAGAAATGGATCATTCTTGTACTCAGTACCATTGTCTGATCGAAGTCGTTTGACTTTTCGACCAGCCTGGGCCTCCACCATCTTCTTCCATTTCAGAAATACATCCAAAACTTCATTTTTCCTTTTCATTAGATACACCCATACTTTTCTTGAATAATCATCAACAAAAGTAACAAAATAGTGTATACCTCCCAAAGAAGCCACTTTAGTAGGTCCCCACACATCACTGTGAACGTAGTCCAGAATTTCTTTTGTATTGTGAATTGCTGAACCAAATTTTATCCTCGTCTGCTTGCCCAGAACACAATGTTCACAGAATTCCAATTTGCAAGAATTTGCACCTTTCAACAAGCCTTGCTTCGCCAAACTCTGCAAAGCTTTTTCACCAGCATGTCCCAATCGCATATGCCATAACCTGGTAGCCTCTGAATCTGCATCTTTCGTAAAAGCTGTTGATGTTGATCCAATAACTGTACTTCCATTTAAATAGTACAGATTATTCCTTCTTGTGCCTTTCATCACCGTCAATACCCCAGCTACTACCTTTAGTAATCCATCTCTCAATGTGATTGTGAGCCCTTTAGATTCTAGGACCCCTAATGAGATAAGATTTTTCTTCAAGCTAGGTATGTAGCGAACATCTGTCAAGACTTGAATTGAGCCGTCGTGATTCTTCAATTGGATTGTACCTACTCCCATTGTCTTACAAGCGCTATCATTGCCCATAAAAACAACTCCACCTTCTAGTTCTTTAAGACTAGAAACCAGTCCTTATTAGGACACATATGGTAAGTACATCCCGAATCCAAAATCCACTCATCTGTATGACATGCCATTGCCATGCCAACCAAGCTAAAGTCTGACTCCTCATCATGCTCCGCTACACATGCATCAGAAATAGCTTTACCCTTTTGTAACTTAGGACAATTCTTTTTCCAATGCCCTTTCTCACGACAAAAAGCACATTCATCTTTGGCAGGTCTCCCTTTGGACTTACTCCTTCTACCAGATTTGTTGCTGCGCGAACGACTTCTTACTGTTAAGACTTCTGTAGTTGTATCTCTGTGATCTTTTTTATCTTTCTTTCGAGTCTCAGATCTATACAACGCACTACAGACTGCATCAAATGTGATTGTATCCTTCCCATGAAGCAATGTGGTGGTAAGATGATCATATTCATCAAGAAGAGAATTCAACAACAGTAATGCCTTGTCTTCATCTTCAAACTTCTCATCCAAATTTAGCAAGTCTGCTAAAATTTTATTGAATGAGTTCACATGGTCATTCATCGACATACCGGGTGCATACGTGAATCGATAAAGTTTCTTTTTCATATAAAGCCTATTTTCAAGACTTTTTGTTAGAAACTTTTCTTCCAGTGTATCCCACAACTTCTTCGCTGATGTCTCCCTCATGACAGAGTACTTCTGCTCTTTGGCCAAACATAGGCGAATTGTTCCACATGCCTGTCTATTGATCTTGGCCCACTCCTTGTCATCCATCTTGTCAGGTTTTTCTTCAAGGGCTATATCCAGCTCTTGCTGACATAAGACATCCAGGATCTCACATTGCCACATACCAAAATTATTGGTACCATCAAATTTCTCTACTTCAAATTTCGCATTGGTCACAGTAGTCTTTGACGATGACTTTTCCATTTTTTTCTCCTCAATCCCAACTACAGTACGTGAACAGTGCCGTGAACGATCGTATTCCCCAAGTACGAATCTAGCTTTGATACCAATTGTTGTGCGGAAGCGTGTAAAAGAGTAAAATTATTGTACTAAAAAATCACACTAAGTTCAATTCCCAGGAAAGAGAGGTGGATCACAAGGATCGCTTAAGTACCAGGTCTTTCCTAGCCAGAATATCCCTCAATCGTAATTTAATAGCACAATAAATCACTACAATCACACACACAATTCATGCAGAATAATACAATAAAGAACACAAGAATTTAACGAGGTTCAACAAATTTTGCCTACGTCCTCGGGCATTACCAAATATATTTCACTCCAAAATACAAGTGAGAATTTACAAAAAGAGAGAGAGAAAACAATGCCTTAAGTAGAGAATGGCAAGTTTGAGATACAGAATGAGAGATGGTTATGCCTATTTATAGTTGAGGTTCAGGGATCAACTTGCAAAGTCACTTTACAATTAGGGACCATATGTTGCAAATATCTCAGATTTTATTATGCCAATATCTCGATACCCATATCTTTGACTTTCCAATATTTGATACCCATATCTTTGACTTTCTAATATTTGATACCCACATCTTTGACTTTCTATTATTTGATACCCATATCTTTGATTTTCCATAAATATGGATAATTCCCAATAATCTCAAGTGTAGGTAGGCGACTAGGTTTATAAAGTAATTTCAAGAAAGTGGATAGTTGTTATACAAATATCATATCAAGAACGATACGCCATGGAATGTCCCAAACCGTAACTTATTTGATGATTCAAGTATAAGCGTCCCTAGTAGTAGTAGTAGAACCAATGAAGCGCCGATGTCAATCGTTGCATTAGACCAGCCAGACGTTGAATATGGAAATAGAGACAACAACCTTCGAGACGGATATTGTAATTTTTAAGTAGGAAAAATGGATGGGTGGGATGGAATGAACTAGACACATAAGCTGCCACATCACTCACCAATGGTCCATGGTTTCGCGTGTAATACGGGGGGACTAGACACGAGGCAAGAGTTTCCGTGCACAACTGAGTTCTATTCAAACTTTGTTGTGAATCGATTGGAACTACTTGTTGAAAGCAAGTGCTTCAGATTGTGTAATTAAGAGCAGAGATGGAAATTTCTCAACCCGTGATGGATGAGAAAATGATACATACACCTACCTCTACCACTGCCCACATTCTTTAATTTAATAAAATAAAGGATCCTTCATACATTAAAATTTAATTTTACGTTAAATTCGGATTAGGGTAAATTATACCAACAATCACTCAACTTTAGAGTAGCTAACAAAACAGTCACTTAAGTTTTATTTCAGTCACTCAACTTTTGAAAAATGACAAAACAGTCACTAACATTATAAAAAAGTGTCAAAATAATCACTGGTTAATAATTTCCGTTAGTGCCTTAATGGGACCACTGATGTGGCAAGTTAACTAGCTGATGTGGCCAGTTAACTTGCCACGTTGGTGAAGCAGCTGATGGGTCTTGGTTTGGGGCGGGTTTAGGGAAAAAATTGAAGGGATATGTTGGTTTACGGCAAAAAATTAGAAACTGGTTGTGATTAAGAAGAGGAGGAAAAAAATTCGATTTGGGAAAAATTGATTGTGATTTGGGTTGGTTTGGGTTTGAAACTGATTTGAAAATCGATTAACAAGGTTGGTTTAGATATTGATTCGATAATCGATTAACAGGGTATAGGGTTTGGTCTTTTTTGTTTGGGGAGAAAAGAAGGCAAAACCAAAAACCTATCAGTGTTTTTGGTTCTCAGCGACAATGGTCAATAGAAGAGAAGCTGCCAATGTTGTTACATCCACTATAACGGGTAAGTTTCTACATTTATTTTTTTTTATTTTTTTGAATTTAGGGTTATTTTGATTTTGATTTTAGATTTATGGTTATTTCGATGTAAGGTTATTTTGGGTTATTTTAATTTTGAATTTAGGGTTATTTCAATTTTGGTTTCATTTTTTATTAATGTGCATGACAGATTAGGGTTTGGTTATTAAAGTGAATAGCATATAATGTGTATAGTATGCCATGTGCATGATGTTTATTGTTTGTATCAAACTGATATTTATTGTTTGTATCTACCATTGTATGAATGGCATTATCAAACTAATGTTTATTGCTTATATCTGCCATTGTTTGTAACCTAGTTGCTATATTGTATGAATGACAATACCAAATTTGTTATTTACCTTCTAGATTGTATTGGTTATTGTTTGCCATTACCTACGTGTAGGGTTAAAGTGTTTGGTTATTGTCTGTCATGTGCATGACAGAAATGGTTGTGTTTGTATTAAATTATTTTTGTATTGGTTATCTTCTGATAGAAATGGTTAAAGTGTTTGCCTATGTTGTATTAAATGGTTTGGTTGTTGTCTACCTTTATTGATGAGTAATTTGTTTAGCAGGTTTAATTGATGACAATTTTAATGAGAGTGAAGAAGAAATGTTTGAAATTGATGCGTCTGGTAATGATGTATCTAATAGGATAAAAGTTAATTTAAATGGTTTAAACATGGATGATATAGAAGTAGGTGAACTGTGTGATAGTGATAATTATGGGAGGTTAGATAATGCACATGAATCTGACTCAGATGGCCAAAATTGGCTTCAGTTTAACCCAGAAAATGACATGAGTAATTCTAGACTTAAGGTTGGAATGTTATTTAAGTCCAAAGACAGTCTAAAAGAAGTTACCAAGTAGTATGGTAGGTTGAATAATTATTTTATTAAGTTTCCAAAAAATGATCTAAAATATTAAAGGCAGTTTGCAGTGAAAAATGTTCTTGGTTCATATGGGTCGCTAGATTAAACCCTAATAACCCTATTGACCAGACTTGGCAAATTAAGAGTTCAAACCGTAACCATATTTTTTTCTAAAGTTTATAAAAATAAGAATGTAACCACAGCTTGGATAGGTCAACATGATAAAGAAAAATTCATTGCTGATCCTGATTATTCTCTAAAATCATTACAACAAGATGTCAAAAGAGATTTATGTTGCATAGTCTCACTAACCAAATGTAGGAGGGCTAAACTTAGGGTATTGGAATTAATAGAAAGAGCTCATAAGGCTCAATATGAGAAGATTTATGAGTATTTGTTGGAGGTTAGGACCCAAAATGAGGGAACAACAACAATCTGTTATTTGGATAATAGGTTGTTTCAAAGGATATATGTCTATCTGCAGGCATGCAAAGATGGCCATAGGCGTGGTTGTAGAAGGATAGTGGGTTTAGATGGATGTTTCTTGAAGGGCTACTATGGTGGCTACTTACTTGCAGCTATTGGGATAAATGCAAATAATGGCATATATCCTATTGCATATGTTGTTGTCGAAAGTGAAAACCAAGCATCATGGCTTTGGTTCTTGGAGTTGCTCGGAATAGACTTGGAAATTGTGAGCTCATACCAGATATCTTTCATGTCTGACTGTAATGACCCAAAATTCATGGGCATCGGAAAAGTATAATATTGGGCCTCCATCTTAGTAAATTTAGTTTAAAAATAATTATTAGAAATATTTACTAGACTAGTTGTGTGTTTAAATAGGTTTTAGATAGGTGAATTTAGTCTGATTAAGAATAATTAGGGAAAATGATCAAATTGAATAAAGAGTGAAAGTTTAATCATAGATTGAAAGAAAGTAAAAGGGGCTAAAATGGCAATTAAGCCATTTAAAATGGTTGAGGCGACATAAAGGAATAAAATTTAAGATTTTATTTGTTTAATTATATAATTAATAATATTTAAATATAATTTATATTATATGAATTTATGATAATTAAATTATAATGATATTATATTATTAAATAAATCAAAATATGCCAAATGTATGATGATAAATAATACATGTGTAATTAAAGTATGTATATATTTGTAGTTTATAGATTTAATTTGCTTATTAATTAGTATAAGATATTTATTATTTATTATTAGTTATTAGTTATTATTAAGTTAAAAGATATTTAATAATTAAATAATTAGTATAAGATTTTTGGATAACAATAAATTATGATTTTGCCAAGTGTGTGGTAAAAATAAAATACAAGTGTACTACATTTATTTATTTACTTGAAAATTTAGTAAAAGATAATTGTTAATTAAATAATAATATTATGATATTTTTATTTGATAAATTAGTTAGATTGAGACAAATGTATGGTAGTGAGGGGAAAACACTAAAAAAAAGCCCTTTTTTTAAATTTTTCGAAATAGGCCGGTTTTTTAATTATTTACCGGAATGGGCCATTTTTCCAGAAATCGCTGCCACATAAGCGCGATGCCAGGGTACGTGACAGGTCGCGCTGACGTGGACGCGCTAACAAGCGTGCGTGAACAGTTCCCCAGGTCAAATTTTTGACCGTTGCCCCCCCAACGGTCAGATTTTTTTACTATAAAACCCCCCTACCCCTTATTTTTTCACAAACAAATCTCATCTCAATTTCATTCAAAAATTCTCTCAAATTCCTTCAAAAATTCTCTCAATTTCCTTCCAAAATTCTCTTAAACTCTCAAATTCCTTCCAAAATCCTCACAATTTCCTTCAAAAAATCTCTCAACTCCATATTAAATTTCTTTTTCCATTCAATTTCATTTTTTTTAAGAAAATTTTAAATATTTTTATTTTTTAAAATAATTTTAAAATTTTTAATATTTTCAACAATGGTCGAATCATTGATTCGTCTTGATAGGAATCACATATCGGTGGAGCAAATGAAAATGGTAAGTATTAAATTTAAATTTTAAATTTTATTTAAGATATTTTTATTTATGTATTTTTAGTTAAATATTAATTTATTTTTTGTTATAAAAGTCTGAAGATCGGGTATTGGAATGCAATATTCGGAATATGCATGGTCCTCCATCACCGTTAGTAGAGAACTACTTGTGGGAAGCGGGATTTTGGCACGTGGCGATGGTAGGCCGGGGATGCAAGTTGGAGCCGAAACTGATCAGTGCGCTCATCGAGAGGTGGAGACCCGAGATGCACACATTTCATCTTCCATGTGGAGAGTGCACTATCACTCTAGAAGATGTCCATCTGCATTTGGGATTACCGGTGGACGGGCACCCAGTCACCGGGTCTGCCCAATCTAGCAATTGGGAGGCGGTGTGCTATGAGCTTTTGGGCGCTGTTCCGGATAAAATGGATCGAGGTAAGGTGGAGATGGGCTGGTTACGTGCCACCTTCCCCAATCTGAATGCAAATTCATCAGAAATTGAAAGAATTCGATATGCCCAATCATACATTCTTCAAATAATTGGAGGCTATCTGATGGCCAACACGTCACGGAGCCGTGTACATCTAAGGTGGCTGCTAAAACTCGTTGATTTTAGAGCAGCCAGTGAATTTAGTTGGGGGTCTGCCGTCTTGGCAACATTATATCGGGAGATGTGCGGGGCGACCAAACCGAGGAGAGCAAAAATCAGAGGTTGCCTGTCACTACTGCAATCATGGGTACGGTTTCACCTTCCATTTCTACGTCCTCGAGTGAACCACCCATATACATTCCCACTCGTAACGAGGTAAATTTTATATTACATTTTGAAATTGTTATGTAGATTTTGTAAGAATAAAAGTATGCTAAAAATTTATTTAATTAGGTGGAACCATCCGACAAGTTATCGTGGATTATCGTCTGAACTTGAAGATATACGGCTTCTATTGGAGCAACGGTAGAAAGCAGAAGTAAGTATTATTGCAAATAGATATTTCCATACATTCGCTAGTGGATTGATATTTAGTATTTAGTATTATGTATATATGTAATATTTCTATCATGTTCATGTAGTTTCAATGGACACCATACGAGGATCCAGCAGTCCGGGCAGTAATCCCGGAAGAGTTTTTACAAAATCCGAATGCTTAGCACGTGAAAGTGGTGTTGATCAACTATGCAACCGTGGAGCCCCACCAGACAGACAGAGTCCTACGACAGTTTGGATGTAGACAAACGATCCCTGCGGACCCTGAGGTGTTTGACGAGCACCACAAAATCGACCTTCGGCTATTAAGTACGGATTGGACTATATACTGGTCAGAGTACATAGAAATGTGGTAAAATCGGAATGAATATCTACCTACTCGGGAACAAATCATCGTTCCTCAGTTAGCGTGCATTCCAGAATACATGCCATGGTTTAGGGTCCATGGGAAGCCGTATTTACTTACACCGGAGGAGAGGCTGCGGCAAATACGTGTCGGAAGGGAAAGGCGCCCGCCTCTAAATCCAAGGGGACAAGATTACGAGGGCAGCCCCTCATCGAGGCCCAGACATTCACCCGGTTCATCATCAGCGGCCATGCAATCACCGTCCCCAACGAGAGCACCGATGCAGTCACCTGACGCAACAATTCAACAGATGATACCCACGCATTCGCATTTCCCTATGATGCCAGGTATGTTTCCTATCCCTTATATGTACCCTAACCCGTACATGTATCCTTTTCCGAATCCTATGGCAGGTTGGAGCCAAATGCCCGGATCAGCTCCATTTCCTGTAATGCCGAGCGGACCACCGATAACTAGGCCAGCGGCGCAGGAGAGGTCGTAAGGGGGGCTGTCAGGGAGCTCTCTTTTTTACCAATCGCCAGCAACGCATGGCTTTCAAACTCCGTCGCTGTTCATGATGCAAACACCTCACCATACACTATTCTTTGAAGGTGGATCATCGTCCCAAGTCCGAAAACCAGATGCCGAACCGGAAGAACAACAATCACCACCGGAGGAAGAACAACCGCCGCCGGAAGCTAGAGGAAGGAGGAATCCAACGCGTAACCGTCGACGGCCGTCATGTGGAACCGAATCCCCCGGTCATAGACATTGATTACCGTATTAAAATTTATCATTTGATGTAATGACGATGTAATACACATAGAAATTTTTCCAAGTTATTTTGATATTATTTGATTAAAAACCCTAACCTAATTTAATTTAATTAAAAACCCTAACCCTAACCTAATTTAATTAAAAACCCTAAGCCTAACCTAATTTAATTTAAAACCCTAAACCCTAACCTAATTTAATTTAATTAAAAACCCTAAACCCTAACCTAATCTAATTAACCCTAACCTAATCTAATTTAATTAAAACCCTTAACCCTAACCTAATTTAATTAAAAACCCTAACCCTAACCTAATTTAATTAAAAACCCTAACCCTAACCTAATTTAATTAAAAATCCTAACCTAACCTAATTTAATTTAATTAAAAACCCTAACCTAATTTAATTTAATTAAAAACCCTAAACCCTAACCTAATCTAATTTAATTAAAAACCCTAACCCTAACCTAATTTAATTAAAAACCCTAACCCTAACCTAATTTAATTAAAAACCCTAACCTAACCTAATTTAATTAAAAACCCTAACCCTAACCTAATTTAATTAAAAACCCTAAACCCTAACATAATAATTTTACACAGTTTTACATAATGTTGGATTTCGTAAAATGTTTTGACTTGTACTAACATTTAAGAAATAGTAGTAATTTGATAATTTAACTAACAATTAATACAATTATCATTTAATAATTGAATAAAATGTAATTGCATCACTTATTACATTCAACTATTGCGATTAGGGCATGATCGACTTGTATGGCCTGGGTTCCTACACCATCCGCACAACTTCTGTTGACTGGATTTTCTCGAATATCCATATTGTTCCGTATTCTAGTGGAGCAAGGTCGACCCTTCGGCTTGCGACATAATTCTCTATCCGGTAACAGCTTAAAAGGAGCAAGAGATACGGGCGGCCACTTACGTTCATCTGGGACCAGTGGGAAAACGTGTCTCTATACGTGGTACATGTTTTCTAATTTGTACACTTCGTCCACATAACTCTGCGGATCCAGACGGAGTTTCTGACAGGCTGCAATAACATGAGCACATGGATAACGAAGTGCGTCGAACTTCCCACAGTCACAAGTCCTGTTTCGCAAGTGTACACGATATTGCCCGCCAACAACACCTTGGTGCGGTCTGTCAAACTCCGTCACGTGAAACCATAAATTGTCTCGATTGTGACACACTGCGTGCATGGTGTTTGCCCTCGCGTTCGCCTTGTTAATTTCTTAAACTACCTTACTGCACCATACATGTCCACCCTGCATCTGGCCTGCATAAGTTGTCGCTCGCTTTGGAAATAGCGCCGCCAAACGGAAATATGTCTCTCGCACAACCGCTGTTATCGGTAGATGGTGCATTCCTTTAAGAATAGAATTTATGCATTCTGCCAGGATCGACGTCATATGGCCATATCGTAGGCCTCCGTCGTATGCTTGTGCCCACTGTTCGAAACGTATGTTGCAAAGGTAGTCCGCCCCTTCTCCGTTTTGGGATCGTAAGATTGCCAACATCTCGTGAAAATGATCTTTATTCATTTCATACCCTACCAATATAAGAACATAGCGAATATTTTATACCACTTCTACCAATAAAACTAATTCAAAATGACAAACGAAATAATACAGCTATATAGTAAATACCCATGTTGGTCACTTGTCGTCGTTCGATCTTAGATGGATATTGCCTGTAGTAGTTCGGAGCAACGTATCTCAGGCAATGTCTATGGTGTGTACGCTGCCACAGGCTTCCCTCTCGATCAAATGCAGCTAGTATACCGGCGCCCCGATCTGAAATAACACAGATATCAGGTTGGGGGCACACATGCCTCCTTAACCTAGAGAGAAAGAAATCCTAGCCATCAGACGACTCCCCCGGTGTTATATCAAATGCAATTGGAAGAATTCTCCCACCGCCGTCTTGTGCCACTGCAACCAATAGCCGATGAGTATACCTACCGAACATGAAGGTACCGTCAATTTGTACCAACGGCTTGCAGTATGGAAATGCGTCTTGGCATTGCTTAAAGGTCCAAAATAGGCGTTTGAACACTTGGCATCCACGTAGCAATTGGTCGTTGTAGTACGCATGTTTCGTTTCAAGGTTTGTGATGGCACCTAGGACGTATATCTCTAGCACCTGACATCATTACCATATTTAATTATATGAGGCGTCCCACCCACTATGCATCTTCTCCAATGCCTTTTGCTTAGCTATCCAAGCCTTACGGTAAGAGGGCGTGTACCCCATTTGGCTACGGATATTGGCAATTATCACCGACACTGAAGTCCTAGGATCTGTTTTTATCGTAGGCAGTATCAATCTAGCCAATATAGCTAAATCCATTTTCGGATGATCTTCTGAAACACCTACAGAGGGAGGGAGTACATTAAACTAGATGACATTGGAAAATAAAAATATTATTCAGACACATTCAATTCTGTACCTGCAGCACATGTATGTGGACCTTTGTACTTTTTGATCTCCCACAACCCTGTCCTCTTCTTTAACGAGGCGACGATTTTCCATGAACATTTGCCGTCTTGCACCGCACACTTCGCCTTAAACTTATCAGATTTTGATTTAACGATGTGGTAATTAACGCTGTTTTTGATGCTATTCTGTTTCAATGCACCAATAAAACTATCTTTATTGGTAAACTGATTACCAACTTCAAGTTCACCGAGATCTACCTCCGGACTTGTACGATCGCGCAACTGGTGTGGTAGATTTGGAAACTCTAACGCATCATCTGCTGACAGATCGACATTATGCATATGGGCTGGAGGTGAGTATGCTCTGAATCGTGGATTTTCTTCATCATCTGCACTCCTATCACCATCTTCACCTTCTATTGGAATAGGCTCCGGCTCAGAAAATAATCCCACCTCTGCACCATCCGGCCCGGACTCTCGAGGTGGATCCACATCGGACTCATCTTCTAACCCAAAATCATCTGCAGCGTATGACGTCCCCTCACCGGTTGATGTCGTAGGTAGTACGTCATCCCTTCTTCTGGGTATTTGATAACGTCCCCAATTGGATGTAGATTGCCATCCATTAGAACTTGATGCAGTTCCCCATCTCATATTTCGAGCGTCAAACGTCGAGCCACCGACGTACATGTCTCATCCACCAACAGAGTGTCTTAGTGGGGATGTGCATTCGACACCGCTACCGAACATGAGCTGTTCCGTATTTTGTAACTCGCTAACCGAGTGTCGGCCAAGGGTTGTATATACATCTCGAACACTAGACGGAAGTACATCAGTTGGCGACGTAAATTGTACATATAACTCAATATAAGTTGCTCCGCTAGCAAGATGAGTTTGCACCATTGCCTCCAAGCTACGAGGACCTTTTATGTCGAACGACTCATATGTCACCGGATCAACAGAAGAACAAAATCGATACATGATTGACAGAACTTTCATCGGCGTCGTTCCGAAGATTTTACACCTAATTCTTTTACGAAGTTCTGTCAAATCTATGTTTTAGCTAAATGACAGTCGCACCGTATTCTCCGACAAAAAAACAACACCATTCTTGGTGTGGCAAACCTCACCATCGTAGTAAATAACAGCACTAATACGTTCACTCATTTTGAAACTCTAACTTTCTTAGCCTCTCTAAAATGTTTCTGCTATAACTTATGTATTCTAAGAATATTTTCTACCTAATTTATAGCCTCAGCCCAAACTTGCTACTGTAGCAAAATCGCGTCCACGAGGGCACGATTTGACACTATTTGCTCAAAAATGTCAAAATATAATTATTTCCTACATGACCAACTGTAGCGAAATCCCGTCCACGAGGGCGTGATTTCACAATTTCTTCTCATATAGCATCCTAGTATGAGCGATTTTATACTATTTGCTCAGAAAACGTCAAAAAAAAATTATTTCTTCCATGACCAACTGTGCCGAAATGGCGTCCACGAGGGCACGATTTCACAATTTCTTCTCTGATAGCATCCTAATAGAAGCGATTTTATACTATTTGACCAGAAACGTTAACTCGAAATAATTTTTTTCGGGTCCCCTAAGCCCTAAAAAACATGCACCCTAAACCCTAAAACCCAGAAAACCCAACGTAAAATCAACGTCAAAATCACGTCTCCGGAAACGCGCTACGTGACAAGTCAGCGCGTAGGCGCGATTTCCTTCCACGTCAGCAGGTCGCGCTGACGTGGACGCGCTGACCTGTCACGTACCCTGACATCGCGCTTATATGGCAGCGATTTCGGGGAAAATGGCCCATTCCGGTAAATAATTAAAAACTGGCCTATTTCGGAAAATTTAAAAAAAAAGGCTTTTTTTAGTGTTTTGCCCTGGTAGTGATATAAACATGTGTAAAATACATAAAATTTCATTTGTAAACTATTTGTATATTTCTTAAATAATAAGCAAAAGATATTTAATAGTTATAATTATATTATAAAATAAAAGAAGACAAGTGTATGGTGATGATTTAATACAAGTGTACTAATAAAATACATACATTTGTAATACTTATAATTAATTAATATAATATAAAGTAAATGAAATAAAAAGGAAATAAAAACAAAGCAAAAGAAAGGAAAGAAACAAAATAGAAGAGACGAAACAGGGGAAAACAGAACAGAGAAAGAAGAAAAAGAAAGAAAAAGGGAAAATAGGGTTTTTGAAGCTTGAAATTTAATTGGTAAGTTAAATCAAGTCCTTTTCTCATAAATTTGATGTTTTTGGAATCCTAGAGTGAAATACTCTTGGATTTAAGTTGAAAATTTGAAAGTTAATAAATTTTTTAGTAGGGTTTATGTTGAATAAATGATGGAATTGAGGGTTTATTTGATAGAAATTTTAATTGGAATTGAATAAAGGATTGAATTGTAAACTAAACCTTAAGTTTTATATTTTAGGGACTAAAATTAGAGAAATTCGAAATTAGGAAAATATGCTGAAATTTTAATAGTTAAATTTGAGTTTGGATGAAATTTGAATAAAAATAGAGTGTGAATTGAATTAGGAAAGTAAGAAAACTTAGTTAGGATTAAATTGAGATCAATGTAGGAATCGATTAGAAATTTAATTATTTATTTTAATTAGTGTTGTACTTAATAGTACAAATTATTATTATTTTTGTAGCTAACAAAGAACCCGAGGCACCAGCATCAAAGGGAAAGGAGAAAGCTATCGAGGACTAAAACGGGAGATTTACGGTTTGTATTACTATAATTCAAGTTATTTATTATTAAATGTTAAATTTTAATTTATGTGTTTGGTAAAGGAAATGTGAGATAATTATTATTATTATTATTATTACTATTATTTTTTTATTAAGATGAGTGGAAATTAAATTGAATAGTTGATATGAATTAATATTTAAATTGTTTGTTGATTGAAAGCGGGAAGTGAATTTAAATTGAATAGTGACTGATATTAAATTGAATGGAAATGTATTGAGTTGTGAAAACGTGTGAATTGTGGATTAATTATTGATTGAAAGGTGGAAAAATGATTGAATTGAAAATGTGAGAAATTGTGATTGAATTGGGATTATATGTGACTTAAATACCCTATTAACTAGTTGGGCTGAGTCGGATATAGTTGGCATGCCATAGGATTGGAAGAGTTCAGGGATACTTCGACCTCGAGTCGATGAGACACTGGGTGTCACTATATTTCTTCGGATAACTTCGATGAGGTACTGGTACCAACTTTCTTCGGCTTTGCCGATGAGACACTGGGTGTCAACTATTGCTTTGAACTATCCGATGAGGCACTGGGTGCCATTCTGGTGTGTTTGGTTGGATCCGTGTATTCGCCAAAGTCTGAGTTTTGTTAATAGGGAAATTAATGAAATGATAAACCGAACGAGTTGATTGAACGAGCTACTGAAATGAAATGAAAAAAAGTTGAATTGTGAATTGAAATGTGATATGAGATAAAGGAATGGACCTAAGGTTCATGATATGTTCAAATTCAAATTGTGGAT
Source organism: Gossypium hirsutum (assembly GCF_007990345.1). Taxonomy (NCBI): domain Eukaryota; kingdom Viridiplantae; phylum Streptophyta; class Magnoliopsida; order Malvales; family Malvaceae; genus Gossypium; species Gossypium hirsutum. The sequence continues at coordinate 10,468,996 of NC_053447.1, read as the reverse complement.
GTATGATATTAACTGATGAATTGTTATTGTTGAAATATGGAATTTGAATTTAAATTTGTATATACGATTTATGCATTATATGTTCATTATTGTTATAATTTGAATTATAGTAATACCACTGAGTATGAAATACTCAGCGTACGGTTGTTTCCGTGCGCAGGTCGATAGAAGTCAAAGGTCTCGGTTCAGCATCCAGATTAATCCTGGCTTCAGCATAACTTTGGTGATGTATATTTTCTTTTGGTAATGTGGCATGTACATAGGATGTGTATAAAGGTTATTATGTTTTATTATAAATGGTTAAAAATGTTAGTATTATAAGTTTAAGATTTATAATGAAAGAAGTTTATCTATTTTGATTTATTTATCACCTTGTTAAATTTTAAATTGATATTATGTTGATTGAGTTTGATTAGAAGTATTTAGAATAGAAAATGTGAATGTGAAATGAATTGGTTGATTTGGTTATATTTGAAAATGATATGGTTTTAAATTGCAGGGGGTTTTATGTAAAAATAAGCAGAAATGCTGCCAAATATTTTTAAAAAAATTAAAAAAAGAAAAAGAAAACATGAATGAAGTCAATTAGTAAAATATTATATGAATTTATGATTTTATCTTAATATGTTTGATATTTATTTAAGAATTATTGTAAATTATCTGATATGTCCGGTAATGCCTCGTAACCCTATTCCGGCGACAGTTTGGGGTTTGAGGGTGTTACACTGACAAACAAAAGGTAAAACTCCATTTGTTTATTTTTTATGTTATTTTTATTTAGGGTTTAAGGTTTGTCAAAGAATTAAATTGTATTTTTTTTCTTTTTGCATGGACTTTTAAAAGCAATATATATGTTGTTTTCGAGAATGCTTGTTTTCGAACAGAGGAATTGAAATATTTACTTTGGAAAGCTGTCAGAGCAAGCACTCCAAGGGATTTTGAGGATGTCATAGATGAACTAAAGAAAACCAATCATCATGCTTATGATTGTTTGAAGGAAAAAAAACCCTACTTACTAGTCAAGGTCTCACTTCCCAATTATAAGCCATTCTAACATGTTGGTGAATAATCTTTTTGAATCCTTTAACAAGGTAAACCCTTATTTTTTTATGTTTCTTACTAATCATTAGAAATTCACTATTCCTGTATGTTATTTACTGGAAGATGATACTGGAAGTAAGAGGGAAACCTATTTTGACCATGATGGAAATAGTAAGGACCAATATTCTGTTGTTGATTGCCAATAAGAAAGAAGAAGCTATAAATGGAAAGGAATGTTGTGTCCAAAGATCAGGAAAAAGCTGTCAATATCAAAGATTCATTGAGGTAAAGTTACCCTTTTTAATCTTTCTGATGCCTTTATGTTGCTGGTCACATACTGTTTTAGTGAGTGTTTTTTAATATGCATGCAGTTTTTTCTAATCTGTTTATGTATGATTGTTGGTGGGGCTGGTCACATGTTGTTGACTATTTTTTAACATGCATGCAGTGTTTTTTAATTTTTCTGTGTATGATTGTCAGTGGAGATGGTCATATGCTATTGACTATTTTTAATATGCATGCATTGATTATTTTTTAGATGTGTGTGTGTGTGTGTGTGTGTGTGTAGCGGACCTAGTTGAGAATTCTTGCTCCTACAAGAATTGGGATCTCACTGGCATCCCTTGCATGCATGCACTGGCTGTCATTCATCTAAGAAATGAGTTCCTAGAGACCTATGTACAAACATGCAAACCCAGCTTGACATTCACTCCAACTTCATAAGGCCAATAAGAGGTCCTAAATAATTTAGTTTTCAATGCTAAAAACAACAATGTAAGTTGATTTAGGGTTTAAAAGATAGCAACACAGTTACAAATACAAGCACCAGAAACCATGTTTTTTCTCTCCTTCTTCCTTACATCCTCCAATGTCCTCACTTTTTTCAGAAGACCCAACAACACAATTCGATTTCTTACACCCAAAAAACTTCCTACCTGGGTTATCATTGGACCAAGACATGTTTAATTTGGTTGGGTTTCCACAATAGCACACTGGAATCAGTCCAGACATCTCTATTTTTTCTCTTCTTCTTCTTCTAAATCTACTGCTCAAACCCTAAATGGTTGCTGATATGGTGTTTAAATTGGTGCTAACCGGCCAACTGAACGATTAATGACACCAAGCAAACTGTCATCTACCATGTCACTTGTCGTTACTTCTGTAACAAAAACCTGCACAAAGGACTATTTTGTCAATGCTGTAATTTATCATTATATTATTAGCACGTTTTTTTTAAAGCATTTTTGTTCCACATATGTTTTCTAATATATAAGTTTAAAAGTTATCATCTTCAAAAGAAAATATATATATATCAATCTTCAACACTTACTTTCATGACAGAACAGCATAATTTTAGGAACACGTTACCATTAATACTTAAAAAGGAGTCAGGGTAGTGCTCGGACATTGCACCAAACTAGGTGCACCTACCAACTATATTAATGTTCACATTACTTAAAATCATTTTTAACTGTTAAGAAACAATAAAAAAATGTAAAAGAAAGAATAATGAACCCTCAAACAAATTGGAAAAGAAAAGAAAATTAATAAGGAAGGATTTTAATTTAATCAAAGATCCTTTTTTAAAAGCATATACTAATTGCAGCAGTGGACAAATTATATTATTAGACCTTGTTCTGGCTGATGGAAACAAGGTAAGTTTTTTAAATACAAAGATTAAGGCATGCACTTCCCGTTTACAATTCTATATCCTATTTCCCAACAAACAATCTGAATTAATTTAATGCAAAATTTGACCAAAAAAGGCCACATGTATTAACAAAATCTTTATACAAAATTACTCAAGATTTTCATGCTAATTAAAGTCGCAAGAACAATACAACTTTTATTCACAAACAATTTTTTAAATTAAGATATAATTTATTAATATTTTTTAAAAAAATAGTTTTAATGATTGGGATTTGGAATCAATTAATCAAATTCGTGGTTTAGTGGCAAAAGACTTACGTAAAAATTAATGTTTGGTCTGACTTTTTTTTCTTTTTTTTTAAATAATTTATCTTTATTTTTTCTCAAAATTAGAAATTACTTTAAGTAAATAGAAATAAAATTTTGTTTTTAATGAACTCATTAATTATATTTATATTGATTTGAAATTTTAAAAATGCTAAAAAAATATTTTTGCCTTTATGTGACTTTGAAAGAGTTGGTTCATTTAAAATTAAAAACCTTAGTTTTCAACTCTTATAAATTTTACAAAACATTTATAAAACAATTATATAATAAATTTATTAAAAATTGAGATAAAAATCAAATATGACTTTAGTTTAATAGTAAAGTTTAAGTGTAACTTTTATACTATATTGAATTTAAATTAGATCTAATCATGGGTCAGATCACCCGTTCATGCCTGAATGCCTGCCTGAAAAGTGGGAGAGCGTGGACAAAAATATAAGCCTGAAAAAAAGGCTTAGACAAAAAAAAAAGATCAGTTTAGAAAATGAATCGGGCCTCGGGCAAGACTTTTTTTTCTATGAGTCCGACCCGAATTAGGCAAAAAAAAATTGTTGATGTTGTTTATTGTTGTTATGTTGCTGCTTTGTTACTATTATGTTATTGTTTTGCTACCATTTCGCTATTATATTGCTATTATTTTGTTGTTATTATTTGGATATTGTATAATTCTTGTTTTATTGTTAGTTTTGCTACTATTTTAAATGCATTTGTTTGTTGTTGCAACTATGTTAGTGCTATTTCAATATAAAGACTTTTTTATATGTATTTTAAATTTGTTGAGAAACATTTATTTTAATGTTTTTTTTGTTTATTTGATGTATTTTATTTTGAAAATTTATTTTTATATAAAAAAGTAATCTTAAAAAATTAATGCGGGTGGGTCGTGTAACAACCCGTTTTCAGTGAAATCAGAATAATGGTTTCGGGACCACAAATTCGAGGCCATAAGAAAAATTATTTTATTATTATTTCATGATCTGCATTATGATAGGAATATAGTATAGAAATTTCGTTTAGAAAAATTTTACCGATTTCATGTTTAATTGAGAAAAGGACCAAATTGTATAAAATAGAAAAGTTAAATTCTAGTAACTAAAGGGATCAAATAGCTATGGAATTCAAAATTGGAGGTCCTTATATGGAAAATAGACCATTAAGAGGAGTTAGTAGATAAGTTTGATGATCCATCCATGGAAACTTAGAAAACGAAAAGGATAAAATTGGAAAGATGAAAAATAATAAAATAAAGAAAATATCATCATTTTATCATCATCTTTCCCAAATAAAATATGGAAACCCTAGCCATGGAGAATTGAAGAAAGAGAAAACTTATTTGGCCTAATAAGGTGAGTATTCAAGTCCATTTTTTAGTAATTTTTATATTTTCGAGATCGTAATAGCTTAATCTAGCTATCTCGGGGAATAATTTGTAAAGTTATCAAAGTACTAGCATTTTTCCATGGATGAATATGCATGAATTATGAAATTTATGGTAGAAAATGAAAGGTTGTTGATAGATAAACAACTTTTGTAAAGTGAACTTTGATGAAATTGTGATTTAGGGACTAAATTGTAAAAATATAAAATTCATGGAAAAATTCTAAATTTTATGAATTACATCGGCTGCAAATGTTATATGCAAAAATCGGTTAAGCTTGGAATAAGGATCAAATTGCATGAATTTTACTTTCTGAGTTTAGTGATGAAATCGTCATTAATTAAAAGTATATGGGCAAAATAGTAATTTTTTCTAGGATGTGAATTGAATTGAATTGAATAGGAATTGTATTAGATTGAGCTAAATTTACTCGTATAGATTCGGATAGATCAAATACAAAGCTAGATCGAGGTAAAGAAAAAGTAATGGATTAGTAGCATACAAGTTCACGAACATTGTTGAGGTAAGTTCCTGTAACTAAATTGTGTACATTTATATGTTTTAATTGAATGTTGTATATATATGAATTGTGTAATTGTCATGTACATGAAATAAATTATATATATGTGACAAAGCCCGATAAATATTAAGTCCTGTTTGAATAGATGAAACTCGATGGATACAGGATTTCCCGTACTGGTTGTGGTCCTGCATATGTTGTGGACACACCATAGCTCAAAATAGCGTCTCATTATTAGCCCTCTCGAGCTTCCTATTATATGGTTCCTGCGAGCTTCCCGTTAATAGCTTTTCGAAGCAACCCGATTGGTTATGATTCTGCATGTGTTGTAGACACACTACAACTTTTTTGAGTGTCCCGATATATGGCTCTTCGTGAGCTTTCCGATTAAAGGCTCTTTGTGAGCTTATTGATTAATGGCTCTCTGGAGCTTCCCGATATAGCTCGCTTGAACTTCCCGATATATGGCTATCTGGAGCTTACTGTTAATGGCTCTTCGGAGCTACCCGTTATTGGCTTGCATGAGCTTCCTGTTATACAGCCTGGATAAGCTTCCCGTTACATGGCTCACATGAGCTTCCTATTATATGGCTCGAGAGAGGGCTTCTCGATTATGTGCTTTAATGAGTACTCACGAATATGAATTGACGGATTATAAATTCGTACACTTCTTGTGTACTACCCGTGTATCCATCGATATTTCAATGGTTTAACGAACAAAGTTCTGATATAAGTTAAGATGAATTCTGGATAAAATGTTACTTGTATACACCTAAAAATATATGGAAATTTGATATTTGATGAGTTCATCCCTGATTATTGATATTCACATGAAATACTTGACTAACATGTTTGATGAAGTTGTGTGTTTAGGCTAATAGCCAAATTTGCTTGGATGCATTTTCGTATGCTTGCATTAAATGTAAATGAATGGTAAGTTAATTTCCTGTTATACGAACTTACTAAGCATTAAATGCTTACTCTATCTTATTTCCTCTGTTTTATAGTACTCAGAAGCTCGTAAAGTTTGGACATTGGTTTGAGCAACATCATACTATCCTTCAACTCATTTCGTTATAAATAGCAAACTTATTTTTGGGTATAATTGCATGTATAGGTTAAATTGGCCAAATGATGGGATAATATTGGTTGAAACTAGCCATTGGTATGGCTTGTGTTTGGTATATTTTGAGATGTAAATATATGGCCTAAACATGTTTGATGTGTGTGTTTGAAATGGTTATATGGTGGAAAGTATATAAATCTATTGATGAATGGTTTTGAGTTAGCATAATTGATAAAATATGTCTATATGCATATATGTGTATTTGGTAAGTTTGAACACTTGAATATATGTGATAATATGTCATGTAAAAGACTTAGTTTTAGTTTGGTTTTAATGTCTTGAATTGGTTGGTGAATGTATTCAAGTGTTGATGTAGGTGGAAAACAAATTGGGTGAGAAATGTGGCTTTGGAAATGGCCTATTTTCGTCCACACGAGCAGAGACACGGTCGTGTCTCTTAGCCGTGTGTGACACACAGTCATACACACGAGCGTGTGGTTTGGCCGTGTGCCCCCTGCTTCTTAAAAATTGAGAAACAGAATGCTCAGAATTGTTCACACGGACAGAGACACGGGCGTGTGTCTCAGCCGTGTGTGACACACGATCATGTACACGGGCGTGTAGCTTGGCCGTGTGACCCAAGTCAGTAAGCAACCTAAATTGGATACGGGCTGGGACACGGCTGTGTGCCCTATTTCGAATGTCTACACGGCCTCACCATACGGGCGTGTGACCCCTGCATCTAGGGGTGTGCAAAATTCGGGTAAAACCGAAAAAAATCAATTAATCGACCGAATTCGGTTAATCGGTTGGTTTACAGAATTTTTTTGGTCAAGGGTCGGTTAATTGTTTTTTGATTTTTCGGTTAACGGTTAATTCGGTTCGAAACCTGTCGGTTAACTGATTTTTTTCGGTTTAACCGAAAAAATGAATAAATAAAATTATAATATATAAATAGGCCCACTATTCACCTAAACTCAATCCAAACCCAAGTATTCAACCCAACCCAATTACCCAACCCAACCCAATCATAAAAATTATAAATAATTTAATAAATAAAAATAAAATTCTAAAAATAAAACTAAAATTAAAGTCTAAAAGTCTAAAGTCTAAAAATAATTTAATTATGTAGGGACTCAATTCGGTTAATTCGGTTAATTCGGGTAATTCGATTAATTCGGTTCATTTTTAACCAAAAATAAAAAAAACATATAATTTTCGGTTAATTCGGTTAATCGATCGAATTAACTGAAAAAATTTCAGCTCGGTTAACGGTTAAAGATTTTGAAAGGTCGGTTAATTTGGTTAATGTTATTTCGAGTCGGTTAACCGACTGGTTAACCGAATGAATACCCCTACCTGTATCTAGGAAAAAAATTTTGAAATTTTGCGAAAAATTTTCTGAGTTCCCGGTTTAGTCCCGACTTATTTCTAATGCATATTTTGGGCCTCGAAGGCCTATACAAGGGACAATATTACTGAATATAATTGTTTTTGATATGAATAGTAAATGATATAAATTAACTGTATTTTATTTGTAAACTCCAGTAATACTCTGTAACAATATTCCGGCGACAGATATGGGTTAGGGGTGTTACATTTATTGGTGTCAGAGCTACGGTTTAGTCGATTCTCAGACTAACGTAGCGTATACGAGTCTAGCTATACATGTCATTATATAATATGTGATAATGTGATATCTCCTTAACCATTTTAAACATGTTTTTCATATAGTAATATTGTCCAACAGAGTAATTCATATATGTTTTTCATATAGCAATTCTCAAGCTTCAGTTTAAAAAGCAGCTTCAAGTAGTAGAAGGGCCCGTATCTGAGGGCCGAGGTGAGGAGGCTAAAGAAGCCTTCTTTCAAATAATGAACAAATGGTTTACAGAATTCTTACGAACAAATTCGGTTGTACAACAACTTCCCCTCATGTTTCTCAACCGGTTCTTGATATACAACAAGGTACTGAACTTGCTAGAACTGGTAAGCCTCCGATAAATAAAATTCGTAAATATGGTGTAGAAGAATTTAGGGCTACTGCTGAAGACGATCTAGAAATGGTTGAATTCTGGCTAGAATACACTATCAGGGTTCTGGATGAATTATCTTGCACACCTGTCGAATGTCTGAAATGTGCTGTATCTCTGTTAAAAGATTCAGTTTATCAATGGTGTAATACATCAACTTCTGTTGTACCGAAGAAGAGTGTCATACGAGAATTTTTTCAAACTGAATTTAAAAAGAAGTATATTAGAGATTCTTGGATCAGAAACGAAAGGAATTTTTAGAGCTTAAACAGGGGCATATGACAGTATCTGAATATAAAAAATAATTTGTTTTACTAAGCAAATATGCCAGATAATGTGCCTCGATTGAAATCGCAATGTGTAGGCGGTTTGAAGAGGGTTTAAATGAAGATATCAAGTTGTTCGTTGGGATTCTGAAATTAAAAGAATTTGTGGTACTGGTTGACCGAGCTCACAGAGTCGAAGAATTGAGTAAAAAAAAAGACAAGTTGAAATTGAAGCCCGAACTTCTAGTAAATGATTTAAGGGAAAATCATACCAGTCAGCATCAAAGAAAACAAAGAAAAATCATGACTGTTTTACCACTTTTATGGGATATTCTGGGAGAGACAGAGGTATTCAACGCTCTAATCCAAGATCTTAGGCTACATCTATAGCAAGTGCGGACAGTGTTAGAAATACTAAACCTGAATGCAAACATTATAATAAAATGCATTTTGGAGAGTGCCGCATGAAAAGTGGAGCTTGTTTTAGATGTGGTTCCTATGACCACTATCTCACAAACTACCTGGAGAAAGTTGAAAGAGATACTGTTCAAACTTCAAAGCCGAGCAACTCCGCTACAAGAGGTAGACCACCTTGTAACCCCGGCAATGTCAGTGGTAGTCGAGGTACTATAAAATATTCAACTGTTAAATCTGAAACACAAGCACCGACAAGGACGTATGCTATTCGTGCACGTGAGGATGCCTCTGCACCCGATGTTATTACTGGTACTTTTTCTCTTCTTGATACTGATATAACTACTTTAATTAATCCCGGTTCAACTCATTCATACATTTGCACGAATTTAGTGTCCATTAAAAATTTACCTGTCGAGTTCACTAAATTCGTGGTTAAAGTATCAAACCCCCTAGGATGATATCAACTCAATTAGAATAATTATATATAATAGGCATAATGACTTATTTTGCCCTCCAACTTTATGAAAAACCATTTTAACCATTCATTTAATTTTTTGCCTCTCTTAGTCCTTAAACTTGTATTTTTTTGTCAAATCACCTCAAAATGGATGAAAAAATTAACGTTTTTAACTTTTCTGGCGTGACGTACACGTGAAAGACATGTCAACATTTAATTGATTGTTTTAAATTTAAAAAATATAATTAAATGATGGTGTGTCATCCACGTGTATGCCACATCACCAAAGTTAAAATACATTAATTTATCTATCTATTTTGGGGTGACTTGACAAAAGAATAAGTTTAAGGGCTGAAAAAGATGAAAAATTAAATGAAATGCTAAAATGATTTTTTTTTATAAAGTTGGAAGGCCAAATAAATTATTATGGTTATAAATTTTATAGAGATAGTATTTTATCTTCAATGTTAAAAAAAACACAAAAATTACATCTATTTCTTTAAAGAGTTAAAACCTTAAATCTCTCTCTCTCTCTCTGCTAATCGGAAAAATAAAATATATACTTATTAACTTCAAATATACATAAAACAAAGTTACACTGTCCCAATACTTACAATATCAGTATTTGTGGTTCCAGTTCCACTTCCAAGTTTTAAAGCCTTCATTCTGGGCCCATATATGGCAGTGGCACCATCTTCGATACTATACAGTGTCCCAATACTTACAATATCAGTATTTGTTGTTTTAATTTATGGTCAGAAATTTTAGTTTATCACCAAAGAGACACTAAATCTTACATTTCTAATTTTTAGCCACCAAATAATTAAAACCATCTTTGCATATGATCATGACCATCGATACTTTCATTTGTTTTTTTATTAACATCATCATGTCTAGAACTGTCCATGGGCCTGGCCCAAAATATGGGTCTGAAATTTTGCTCAGACCCGGCCTGGAAAAATATCATAAGTCCGAGCCCGGTTCAGTCCGGCCTATTTTTAAAATAAACATTAAAAAGTTATTTTAAAAATAAAAAATAAAAAAAAATATTTTAAAATTTAAAAATAAAAATAAAAAAAATATTTATTATATTCGGATTGGGCCGGGCCGGGCTCGGATTAAAAAAGTGGTGCCCAAGGCCCAGCCCTTTTTTTAAACGGGCATTATTTTTTTCCCAATCCCATATTTTGAGCCTATATTTTTATCCGAACCCTCCCATATTTCGGACGGGCCATCGGGCCGGGCCACTTGACCCATAGACAGGTCTAAGATTCGATTTAAGCCACAAAACCGAGACCCCCTACATTTGCACCGAATCACTGTGATTAAAACTTAACCTCTAATAAACAAAGACCTTCTAGCGCCTTCCAATGCAATTTGCAACAAAGTAGAGCTAATATGGGCAACTATACAGAACTTTCTGGGAACCAATACTCCTACCGTTGGATCATCTTAATGCACGTGTACGGTGCACTTTCCTACATTACTGTACCCGTAACATAAAATATTCTTTTCCATTTACCGTCTAGGTTCAGAGGCGAGGTTCTATTTAAACAGCACCCACCATCCCCATTGTTTCAAAGAAAAAAGACCTCAGCAAAGGCAGTCCCTAAAATCTTGCTCTCTTCACTCCTCCTATTTTAACCATTTCTTCCTTGTCCTCGCCCCTTCCCTAGCAAGCTACATTTCCATGGCCCCCCCTGAATTGGTTCAACCCAGTGATAAAACAAACGTTTTCGCTAAACAAGTCAGTTTGCGTAATCGTGCATATGTTACGTTCTTGGCCGGAAATGGGGACTACGTGAAAGGCGTTGTAGGGTTAGCCAAAGGGTTAAGGAAAGTGAAATCGGCGTACCCTTTAGTGGTTGCCGTTTTACCCGACGTGCCTGAGGAGCATAGGCGGATCCTGGAGAACCAGGGTTGTATCGTCCGAGAGATCGAACCAGTTTACCCGCCTGAGAACCAGACCCAGTTCGCCATGGCCTATTACGTCATCAATTACTCCAAGCTTCGTATTTGGGAGGTACGTAAGTTGTTTTTTAACTATTACACGTGGCTAATTTTCTGGTTTCAATTATACACGTGGCGGACTCTCATGAATGTCTTGTATTTTGGCTTGCCTAATCTTTGCATGACGTTTCAACTTTCTAGAGCTGCCATGAAAATCCTTTGTTTTTTCCGAGATTACCCCTTATTTGATAAGGACTGTTGGATCTGATTGATGGCTGAGAGTGTCATTTAAGGCCTACTTACATTTTGAGATTCCGAGCTTAGTTACAATGATTTGTTGTTGGTTTACGTTTAATCTAAATTAATCATTTCAATAAAGTGGGGGTGTTAATTTCATGCGTGCAGTTCGTGGAGTACAGTAAAATGATATACTTGGACGGCGACATTCAGGTATACGACAACATCGATCACCTGTTTGATCTGCCTGATGGGCATTTCTACGCAGTAATGGATTGCTTCTGTGAGAAAACATGGAGCCACACCCCACAATACAGGATCGGTTACTGCCAACAATGCCCTGACAAGGTGAAGTGGCCCGCCGAGATGGGAAATCCCCCTTCACTTTACTTCAATGCTGGCATGTTCGTGTTTGAGCCCAGCCTTGTGACTTATGAATCTCTCTTGAAGACTCTCAAAATCACACAACCTACCCCATTTGCGGAGCAGGTAAGTCTTGAATTGGAAGCTGTTTATGATTTAAAAAATTTAAGAAAAATGAGTGTATGTGGGGTTAAACAATAATGATTTTGACATTCTGTCTATTGCAGGACTTTTTGAAAATGTTCTTTAAGGACATTTACAAGCCGATTCCTTTAATTTACAACCTTGTTCTCGCCATGTTATGGCGTCATCCCGAGAATGTGGAGCTTGAAAAAGTGAAAGTTGTTCACTACTGTGCTGCGGTAAGTGCTAAGTTGTTCATTATTTCACTTTCCCATATCAATTTCTTGGTGTTACTGTGTGATTATGCGTTGGGTGTTGGTCTTGATAACTGAATCATGGGATTAAAAACAGGGATCTAAGCCTTGGAGGTACACAGGGAAGGAGGCTAACATGCAAAGAGAAGACATTAAGATGCTTGTTCAGAAATGGTGGGACATTTACAACGACGAGTCACTTGATTACCGTACCAGCGCGGCTGAAGGAGGGACAGAGACCGTGAACCTGCAACCGTTCCTGGTGGCACTCTCTGAAGTTGGTGCAGTCCATTTCGTGGCCGCCCCATCTGCGGCGTAAATATGTTGTGTAACGACGATAAATACCAGTTCATAGGTGTAAAGAAATATTGTAAGAATCGAGAAAGGGGCGATCCTATGTGGAAAACAAAGGTGGTTTTAAACAAGGGTTGGGGAATTGGTGAAACGCTTTTAGGGGGTTTAAAAACTATTTAGGGCGTTGTTTTTACTTGATGAATGGTGATGAAGGTCGAGTGTGGGGTCAAAGTGGGTGTTTGTTTATTGTGTGGCTCTGGCAAAAAGTCTTGCTGATAAAATGTCATTGTAGTCTTAAATTTTCAGCAACGGTGACATAAGAAATGAAAATTGCCACAAAAAGTTTGTGAATCACGACAACAGATGCAAATTGCCACAAAAAGAATTCCATATATACATTTCTCCTTTTCATATATTTTTCGTCGGCAAAATGGTCTGTTCATCAATCAGTTCTGTTTTTCAGGGCATGCTGGAACGTGGAAAGAGTCGACCTGTAAACTAATGAATGGCAAAAAAAAGAACCCTATAAACTAATGGCTTAATTAGCTAATAATATTAATAATTTATTTATTTTATAAAATTAGCTTTAAATTATTATATCAAAATATGTTTTATTAAATAATGTATAAATTAGATAAAATAACATATGTAATAGGCCAATTTGCCTGGCCCGTAATATAAAATCAAATAAAAAAACAAAAATAAACCAAACAAAATTAATAGCAGTCCAAATGTCCATTTACAGACCCACCGAGCCCAAATAATCCAAAATTACAACCAAAATTTAGCCTAGCCCGCTAAATCAAAAGACCTAACCCAAATACATGTCCCCAGCCCATTAAGCCCAACTAGCCTAACCCTCCAGGCCCAAATCACTCAGCCCAAAGCCCAACCTAATTGCAGAAACCCTAGGTACTCAGCATGAGCGCCGCAGCTTTTCCCTCGGCCCCACGAGCCTCCACACGCTCCAGCCTCTGCCCAGCCCCAGCGCCGCAGCAGCTCTCCTTGTTCGCGCGCACCAAGCCTCAGCCGCCTCCGAGCCGAGCCACGCCACGTCTTCGTACGACACCTGCAAAGCAAAGGACAAGCAAACGAACGCAAAAAAAAAAGCAGAGAAGGCAAGGAAAAAGCAGAAATACCAGAAAAGAAAATAGCAGTAAAAAACAGGGGATTTTTATTTTCTTTTATTTTATTTTTCTGGCTATAAAAGCCAAACATGCATATTGTAAAAGGGGATTTTTTGAATAAAAAAGAAACAAAAAGAAGTTTCGAGAGGTATATTCATCTTTTTTTCTTTTCGTTTTTCTTCCCTGTTTTCTTTCTTTTCTTTTTTTTGGTTCTTCACGAATACACTAAATGCAGAAAATGAGAGGTTTAAGGAAGAGAGTTTACCTGGCTTGCTGTTGTCGCTTGTTTCGTCGCAATCGAAGCCAAGCGGTGGTAAACGCCTCCAGTTGTTCGTCGTCGAAACTCTCTCTTTTCTGTTAGTTTTTTTTCTTTTGTTTTGTTAGATTAGAAGATGTTTAACAGATTAGGGTTTAGTTTTTTTAACCACGAAAGAAACGGCGTCGTTTAAAGACGTACGACCAGCGCGGTGACCCGACCCGAGGGAAGGATCCGCGTATTTTGGTCGTTTGGTCTATTTGCGCATAAGGTCCCCCTGTCTTTGTGGTGTTTTCATGTCAGTTTTATTTATTTACAAATTTCACATTTCATTTTGCTCTTGCTTCATTTTGACCCATATTGCTGCGCAGCGTTTTGGGGAAGCGGGATATTTCCCAATCGGCTCCCCATGTAATTCGCGCATTGCAGTATAGCCCTCCACTTTAGTTTAATCCCATTTATTTCCTGTTAATTTGATTTTGATTGCGATTTAACCCAATTCACTATTCAGTTTTTTTATTATTGATAAATTTATTGTTACTATTATTATTTATTATTGATATTATAACTACACTTATTTATATCTATTTACTCTCTTATTTTTATTTTTATTTTTATATTGATATAGCAATCCAATGGGATTTATCTCTTTAAAATTGTTTTGTTTTTTTTGTCAAATCGCATGTTATTTTTTCATCCCTTTCTTTACTATATTATATCCACCCATACGTACTATTTTAATATATGAATATATTAATATTTTAAACATTCATTCTAAAAATTTACTTCGCATGATATTTATTTTATTTTAAACCTCATTTTAACTTATTTCAAATTTTCATATATTATATATGTTAAAATTTTTATGTATATGCTTATTTGATTCACAATTTCCATTCCTTTCATACCATTCATTTTTTTAATCATTTCAAAACTTATATACTTGGCTTAGGTTTATATTCATTAGTTCGTTTTTACTTCAAATCTTGATAGCGATATTCGACATTTGTGGTTGAGATATTTATTGCTATGCTTGTTTAGGTTTATTTATTGATTATTGATTATTCATTAGATTACGTTTTAATCTGGGATAAAAAAATTCGCAATGTACATTAATATTCTATCGCATTATATTTGCCTAAAGGGTTACGTTTCATATCATTTAGATATCAAAAGCATTTTTATTCAAAAACTTTCAAAATAATGAGACACCCGAAATTTGGAATCCTCGAGAATTGAGCCCTAATGTATTGGGTTTCAATTTTCCTCGTTGAATTTAAATAATCGAAATTTTTTTTAAAACATACAAATTTCAAGTAAAAACCCATTCTCGAGAATTCGACACGTGGTGTCCTAACGTAATGGATATGACGTATTGTTTTCTCGAAACGAGGATTTTTCTAACGAATGAAAATTAAGGCAATATTTGATATTTAGGAGTTTTGTGAAATCGAGCCCTAACTTATTGAGTTTTGATTTTCTCATTTGACCCGAATAATCAAATATCCTTCTCAAATACATGGGTTTTTAAGGTTAAAAGATAAACTTAATTTTGAAGATTACAAATGTGGCGCCCTAACTCACTGGGTGTGTCATTTTATTTCTTTGAAATAGGAGTGTTTTACTATTCAATTTATTCAAGTTAAAAGGGATCGTATTTTAAAATCTTTTCAAAATTTTGACATTAAGACATTAAACAATCAATTCGGTACCAATTTTGGGCGTCATGAGGGTGCTAACCCTTCCTCGTGTTTAACTGACTCCCGAACTTATTTTCTCAAAATTCGCAGACCTAAAATTATTTTCAAGGTGATCCGATCACACCTCAACAAAAATCGGTGGCGACTCCCATCCAATTTTCATTTCATTTTCAAGTCGACGACAACATATTATTACATTAAAAAATATGGCCAATTAACATATCATCAAGGGATTAATGGTAATTATAAAGAAAATAATAAATTTGGATATCCTGTAAGCCTAAACTAAACTATATATACAGAAAGTCTAAAAGATCTTTTCTATTGACATGTGGCTCACACTTTCAAGATGAGGTTAAATTTTAGTTTTAATTTTTTCTTATCATATTCAAAATTAATATTTTTATTAATTAATTTAAATAGTTAATACCGTCTATTTTTAATTAAAATATTATGTGATTATAAATAATATAAATGCATTAAGAGTTACAAATTGATATGTGACTTTCTATTTCTTTTGAGTTTGTCTTGTTTTGTTTCTTTTTGTTCTCTATACTATGGTGAAACTTACGATTTAATTCATATGCTTTAATTTTTTAAAATAATTTGATTCTTCTTTTATAATTTCATTAGGTAATATGATTAATTATTTTAACTGATTTTAATTTTTTTTAAATATTATTCCAATGAAAAAAATAATTATCACATCTTTTAAAAAAAATCCTTCAAAATTTCTTAAGAATGATTAAATCTACAAAGTTAATAAAGAACTTGAGATTATTTTAACTTTTAATTTTTTATTTTATAATTTAATACAAATAAATAATTAACCTAATGCGAAGCGTAACCCAATCATTCTATATTTTTTTTTTGTGAAAATTCTAGTTAAAGTTTTAAAAGAGTTTTATATGGCTTTCAGTTTGGGCGGTAATCAATATCTTTTAAAAAGGAAAATTAGGAAAGGATATCCCTCATTAATTTAATAAAACTATCTATTATTTTATTGAAATTTAGGTTAACTTACATTTAAGGTCATTATATTATTAGTAAGATTACGTTTTGATCATTCAACTTTAAAAAGTTATAAAATTATCATTAAATTATTCGAAAGTTTGTATCCATGACATTAGATTATTATTATTTAAGTCCAACCAAAGACATAAAGAGATTTCATTATGTAATTGCTTAATTTTCGCCATTTCCATCTTTTCTTACCATTAAGTTTTGTTTCTAATTTTTTTTTATAATCTTTATTCATCCCTAACTGAAATTCTACTTATATGATTGCATAATTTTAGCATTTGTATAGATATAATTATAAAATTTCTGATTTTTTTATTTAAATTCTATCAATATAATAGACTCTATTGCTAAAAAAGAAGAAAATAATTTCATGATAATTAGGTTTTTAAATCATGAATTTCATGTTTTCTTTAACTAATGTGCAATAAAATTTTGAATTCTATTATTGGTTATGTTACAATATTTTAAAAATATTTATAATGTTTCAATGGTTATAATTGAAAAGTTACCAGTGGTCCAAAAGTTATATCACTTGGTTATTAACAAAGAGTTGCCACTATTTATAGTGTTGAGGCATGTTTCTTGTTACCAAAAACTATATCACTTAATTAATAACAAAAATTCATAATTATTCAAGTAGATATTTATGAAAAATTATGTTTCTTCGTAAAAGACATGACTATCCATTAGGATAATTATGTCCCTATAGAAAGATACGAGAATTTCTATAAATAGGTATCAAGATTCATTTGTTTGATACACCAAAAACACGTTTTCTTTTATTCTCCTCCGTTTTCTAATATTCCTAGACTGTTTTATAAATAATTACTGCATAAGTTTTTTTATAGAAATTGATACTCTTGTCATGCTCTGCTAAATGCTCAGTTGACTGTTTTCATCAGTGCAAAACGTATTGTATCCTTAATGTTCATTTGCCAACAACTCTTTTACATATTAAAATATAGGTGGGGATGAATAGAACCGATACACACTTTGAAACCTTCATATTAATTTCTCATAAGTTCATTTTATCCCCACGCATCCACGAATTGTGCATAATATTCAACTATTAACATTTACCTTTCCAATTTCCATTAGTTTTTATTAAATTATTGCCATAATTACTTAGTTTAAAATTATGTATTTTATAACCATAGACAGAAAAGAAAAAAAATTATAAAAGTTTAATTTGATTTGAAAGGTATGTTTCCAATTTATAAAATTTGAAAATTAAAAATTAGGGAAAGATTACACAAGTCTCTAATAGTGTGTATGGTATGAATTTATGATGATTTTATTTTAATTAAAAAAACTGAGATTTAATTTTAATAAAAAAATATTACCAAATCTTTTAAGTACAAATTAAAAAGTCTATCAATTATGTTTCATCAGTGTATCTATAAAATTACATTTCCATATTTCTACTTCTTTGTGTCCCACATCCATTGCACAGTGGTAAGCAAATATCTATTAAAAAACATGTGTTTCGATTTAGTATGGGAGAGACAGTATTTATAGGTCAAATCTTGTAATAGCATTGAAAAGCTACCCTAATTTTAGTTTGTATTCTTTTTACTCAATTAAAATATTCATTTACTTATTCAAATTCAGGACACCCTGGATGAAATCCCCCGAATTCTGCAAGACCTGAAAGACCCGCCGGCACAAACTCGACTTCGGGAATGCCAAACAGATTACAACGAGGCATTGGGGAATTTCCAGAGCGCCTTCTAGAAATACTTATTTCGACGCCATCAACTTTACCAGAATTGGAACTAACCTAGTTATTGATTGTCATAATGGATTTAGGAGGAATGGTCCCATTGCCACTTCCCCAATTGACGCCAAATGATGTGAAGGTCTTCAAACTATCCGAGATTATTTTGATAGCCACTGATCGTCTTATTCCCAAGAAAACGTCAATTATTTAGTTTCAGTAATTGCTTGTTTATTTTGAATTTCAATGAGCTGAACCATCTCTCTCAAAGAGACAATGCAAGAAAGCAGCATCGTGAAATTTTCATTATCAACTCCAACACCTAAATCGTTCACGGCAACCGCGTTATCAACACCATTTATGAATCCATATTGTACCAATAACGCTCCTCGTAATATACATCAATCCATATTACCTGCAAATCTCCCCAAAACAACCCCACCTAAATGATATCACTTGTAAGCTCTAAAGGTGCCCATTAATAATGGGACATTAATAATTCTGGGTGTAATTAAAATGTTTTGAAGCTTAGGGACCTGTTACCTCTAAATAAATAGTTAAAATGAAAATACCTGATTTTAACTTTGAGAAGACCCTAAAAACTAATAAAACACCAAATAAACCACAGAATTGGATAGGAAAAGAAGGTGGCACACAATGAATCTTATAACTTCTTCTTTTTTTCTTTTCATTTCATTAATTTTCAATCTTAAAAAGAAAAATTCAAAGTTCCTTTTTTTTTCTGTCCATGGTTCTTTTCATATTCAGATTTTTCCCTAAATTATCTTGTTTCTTTCTGAAATATTTTTTATTTTCTTTTTTTACTTTTAGGATACATTTAGAAAACTACTTAATAATTGAATGAGTATAATACAAGGTTAAAAAAAGAAGAAGAAATACATAGTCATATTCATATTATAGTTTTTCTTTTACTTGCATCACTCTCTTATTTAAAGCACTTATTTACATTTTGGGTAAATTACCCTTTTACTCCTTACTTTTTTATGTTTTTTTGTTTAAAATTTCTTATAATTTAAATATAAAGTTTATTTTAAGATTTTACTTAATAGAATTAACTTTTAATGTTATAATATTAAAATTAATCAAATTAAATTGTTAAGCTTAAATATAGTTTAAAAAAACACATATTAATAATATTTATCAAATTAAAATTATATTTGTCAAATGTATTAAGATTTAATTACATTCATTGATTAAAATAGAGCCAAGATAAATATAAAATTACAAAAAAAAATTGAATATTGGCAAATTTAACAAAATATATAATAAATAACATGCAAGAAATTATTGATAAATGTTATTTAAATTTTAATATATTAACATTAATATTTAAACCATGAGGAATTTTTATATTATATTAATATTTCTAAAAATATTTTTTAATTACATTAATTTTTAATTTATTAATTATTTTTAAATAAATTTATTACAAATTTAAACAAAAACTAATGTTATAAAAGGTATTATAAATTTAATATAGTGCATTGCCCAAAAATAAAACTAGTTATTATATATGTGTACATATGCGATGCCATGAACTAATTTCGTATTATGGAAGGTTGTTTTGTTAAAAAAAAATGATAAACAATGTAGGTGTTATTGTGTTAATTTGATATTAATTATTTTGAAGATTTGATACATTGTGTTAGGCAGTGATACATACAAAGTAAGAAGTCTATTGACCCAATATCGAGGAATAACATGATTGATTCTGGGAGAGAGGTAAATGACTCTAAAGGAAGAGTTTGCTAAAATCTCTGGTTATATTTCGTTTGTTTTTTGGTTTCCTGGTTATCTCCGGTAATTAATGCAACCAATATTACAAAAAAAGAGCATTAAACCATTATATAATGATAATGCAATCTTAATCTCTTTGGTATCCATTAGCAAAAAAACAAAAAAAAAAGTAAAATAGAAATGGCTTCCTTCTTCTCTTGTTCGGCCACAATATTCCTAACCATTGGCTGCAATGCTTATGGTGCCTTAATTGAAGGTATCTGCAAACAGTCCCAGTCCCAAGACTACAAATATTGCATGTCAGTTGTGGGCAATGACCCTCGCGCAGCCGCAGCAGACTTGCATCGCCTTGCTTTGCTTTCTATTCAAGTTATGGCGATTCAAATTCAGGACACCCTCCATCAAATCTCCAGAATTCATCCCAACTTGAAAGACCCACTCGCAATGCGAATCCGATTACGACGAGGCTTATACAAATTTGCAGAGCAGCTTCAGCTCCACTTCTAAAACGCCATCAACTTCATGGGAATTGCAACTAACAAAGTCATTGATTGTCATAATGGATTTCGGAGGAATGGTCCTATTGCCACATCACCAATTGACGCGGATGATATGAAAGTCTTTAAATTATCAGAGATTTTCTTGTTAGCCGTTGACCGTCTTATTCCTAAGAAATTGTAGATTATCTTAACCTAAACAAATGTAATCTTCCTTAATTTCTATAATTGCGTATGATCCTTGATCTAAAACATAATTTGTCAAAAATGAATGAAAGATAGCAGAGGTCTTTGTTCCTCATTAATGTGCTGCCATAAATTAAAATCTTCTAAAAAATGGATGACCCATCTAGCAGTTTTGACATTTTGTGGTTAACATTTGTTTCAAAAGGTTAAATTCCTGCATGTATGTAGTTGTAAAATAGAGTGGTTCAAGTATTTGTATACATGTTATTACTGATTATTTCGCTAAACCATTTACCCTACTATAAATATGGATAAATTAAGATTGAGCCACTGTCCGTATGTCTTCTTCTAACTTACCCACAACTACCCAATTTTTATCAATGTAAGATTATAAATAATTTTGGAATATTTAGTATGTTATAGTTTAGAATTTATTATTATATTTTACTCTCTTTTTTTTTCAAATGAGGTTTTGGTTACACTTATCATTCTTGCTTGAAAATTGGGAGACTTTTAGCAAAATTATAGGTCTGAAAAATAGGTTTGGACAAAAAATAAGATTTGTTCTCTAGATGAGTCCAACTCAAAATTGGCTAAATTTTTTTTCATGTTACTGTTACGATATTGTAGAACTCTTATTTTACTGTTAATTTTGCTACAAGTTTAGAGGCATTTGCTTGTTAAGTTACAATTATCTTAGTGTTATTTAAATATAAAAACTTTTTAAAAATATTTGTAAAACTTTTATTTTAATATTTTTAGTGTATTTGATGTATTATATTTTTTAAAATTTATTTTTATATAAAAATAATATAACTTTTTTAATACGGACAGGTCAGATCAGACTTAGGTTTAGCATTTTTATTTGGATCAATTTTTTTTAAATTGGTTTAAAAATTTTACCTTGCCAACGTTTAAAAAAACTGTTGAAAAAATTTTACCCTCTAAAAGTGAGTTATTTCTCTAAATTTTTTTAAAGAAAAATTTAAAAGGCGAATTAAAAAAAAAAAGGCATATAAGCATAATTTAGCTGAAGAAATTAGAATCCTTTTTCCTTGTTAGGTGCAAATAACATAAGACGACGTCGTGTTAGCTCTAATAGTGCTTCACTTGGTTGATTTAGGCTTGGAAACGCCCCTTTCCCCTCACTCTCCGCAAGATCCACTAGCACAAAAGGAAAGCAAAACGCTTTCATCACTCTTACCATTCAGATATCGCCAAAATAAGCAATGATAATTCGAGTCCCTCTCCCTCAGCTATCTGTTTCAAGGTACGTTTCACCATTCTCGTTTCTTCCCTTTAAATTCTTCTGTTCTGATCCCAACCCTCCCCTAAACAACGACGTCGATACCGTCTATTGCGTAATAACTTCCTCCACCTCTTCAAAACACTTGACCCAATCCTTAAAATCAACTGGGATTTTTCTCTCTAATGATTTAATCGATAAAGTGCTAAAAAGGGTCAGGTTTAGCCATGGGAATCCTTTGCAAGCTTTTGAGTTCTTTAACTATACTGGAAATAGAAAAGGGTTTTATCACACCGCATTTTCTTTGGATACGATGCTTTATGTTCTGGGTAGGAGCCGCAGATTTGATAAAATTTGGGAGGTTTTAATTGATATTAAGAGAAAAGATC
This sequence comes from Gossypium hirsutum, assembly GCF_007990345.1. Lineage (NCBI taxonomy): Eukaryota > Viridiplantae > Streptophyta > Magnoliopsida > Malvales > Malvaceae > Gossypium > Gossypium hirsutum. The sequence goes on along the minus strand of NC_053447.1, from coordinate 10,446,721 downwards.
CGTCTTTGATAACCCCTAGAACTATGCAAGTCGTTTTAGCTAGAATTGCAAAGGTTTGTTCTGTTAGAGAGACGGTAGTGAATTTCTGGAAGTTTAAGAAGCTTGTTTCTGAATTCGATGTATCTTGTTTTAATGCATTATTAAGGACATTGTGTCAAGAGAAAAGTATGAAGGATGCTAGGAATGTTTATCATAGTTTAAAGCATGATTTTAGGCCAAATTTGCAGACTTTTAATATACTTTTGTCTGGGTGGAAGTCCTCAGAGGAAGCCGAGGGTTTCTTCGAGGAAATGAAGGAATTGGGTGTTAAACCAGATGTTGTTTCATATAATTGTTTGGTTGATGTGTATTGCAAGGGTAGAGAAATGGATAAAGCATACAGGGTGGTTGAAAAGATGAGAGATGAGGAACTTTGGCCTGATGTGATCACATATACGAGCATTATTGGGGGCTTAGGATTGGTTGGTCAGCCCGACAAAGCTAGAGATGTTTTGAAGGAAATGAAGGAGCACGGATGTTACCCAGATGTTGCAGCCTATAATGCTGCGATTAGAAATTATACCATTGCGAAGAGGCTGGGTGATGCTTATAGTTTGATGGATGAAATGGATAGAAAGGGTTTAAGTCCCAATGCAACAACTTACAATCTGTTCTTTAGGGTCTTTTATTGGTTGAACGATTTGAGTTGCTCATGGAGTTTGTATCAGAGGATGATGTATTCTGGGTGCCTGCCTAATACACAATCTTGTATGTTTCTGATTAGGTTGTTTAGAAAGCATGAACAAGTGGAGATGGCACTGCGGTTGTGGAAGGACATGGTGGAGAAGGGTTTTGGGTCTTATACTTTGGTATCTGATGTGTTGTTTGATCTGCTTTGTGATATGGGGAAGCTGGTAGAAGCGGAGAAGTGCTTCCTGGAGATGATAGAAAAGGGTCATAAGCCTAGCAATGTTTCTTTCAAGAGGATCAAGGTGCTCATGGAATTGGCAAACAAGCATGAGGCTATTAAGAACTTGATAGAAAAGATGTCTGTTTTTGGGTCTTCAATCCAACTCTCTGGAGGTTCTCAGAATCATACAGAAACATTAGATTTAGACTCACTTACTGTTAATCATGTCAGAACTAACTAATGAAGCAACCATGGAGGTACAATCATATTCGAAAAGAGGCTTTTCTAAACAACCAAGAAGATGCACCATATGAAGATTGAAAAAGCTGTGAAGACTACCTACATTTTTCTTCATGCTCGTGGGTCATTGTCACAGTTGATTACCGTATGTGGACTACCATTTGACTTGTTTTTATCTAGTTCTATGGTTTACACTATGATGTCAACGGTTTTTTTTCTCTAATGATCATTTTTATGGTTAATGCCGGTGATGATAGGTGGATCTGGTAATTGGTTTGTTCCGATTCTGATAGATGCTACAGACATGGCATTTCCACTATTAAATAAAATTTTATTCTGGAGGAGCAGTTGATTCAGCAATTTCTAGTCTTCATCTACTTTAGATCTGGCAAATTAAGGTGAGTCAAATACCATGCTGTGAATTCTTCAATGGTGGTAGCATCTAGCATGTGAAGAAACCAACATTTGAAGCTTTTCCAGTATATCATTTCTCGTTAGCTCTTCCTGTTGTTTCCTTGCTCTCCGGGTTTCACAAGTATGCTCCTTCATGTGGGTTATTGCAGTCGGTCTATTTTCTGGAAGCTGATAAAAAGGTCTTGTTCAGTAGTCTGTTCTCGAAGTGGGATAATTAGCCATCATCTTACCTTTACTTTTTTATACATGACACCAGATTTTCTGGTTCTCGTTCATAACTTTGAGATATAGGCTGGTCATCTGCGGCTACTTTTAAACTGTTCATCAATTGATCAGGTCCTCACATTTTCAGATATTTGCATGAACTTGGTATGATCGAAATTGAGTAAAAAAAAGTTCAGATTTCTACATAATTTACTAAAGAAGAAAGGCTCTCATTTATTGCCGAGTTAAAAGAAGCATTCAAGAAGCTTGCTATCCTTAAATTTCCACCAAGAAAAGAACTGCCGAAACTCGGGGATGTTTTTTTTTTCAGCTATCGGGATAATACCACAAAGGAAACAAACAATTTATTAATTATTGTTAAACTACAAGTAACAAATGGCAATGTTTGCAAGAAACAAATGAACACGAAAAACCAAAAACACTTGAACGGGATGAACATCCGGAACTCTAAAAGGGGCCAGCATTGGTGAGACTAACAACTCAATGATGCCATCTATGCCTGCAATTATTAGCATAGATAAATATAAGGAGAAACTGCAGAAACCAAAATGAATATAATCTGCAACTTCTCGTTTAAATATAAGTCAAAGTCATCAGGCATAAGCTTACCTTGTTTGCAATGTTGTTCGAAAGCCAGTCCAGTCCCTCATACAGACCTTCACCAGAAGTGGCACATGTGCTCTGGATGTACCTGCAAAACATATTATATAGAGGGTTAAAATACCGATCCACAAATAGAGACCATCAGAGAGAGAGACCAAGAGAGAATTGTTCATCTTACCAGTGGCGTTGGCGGAGAGAATGAAGGCCAAGCTTGTCAGTAATCTCAGCAGCATTCATAGCATTTGGAAGATCTTGCTTGTTTGCAAATACTAGCAGGACAGCATCCCTCAACTCATCCTGCCAATGCACAAAACACAATATGTTAGATTTCAGTACAAAACCCATCCCGGGTGCAGCTTTATTAACTTCAAATCCATTTATTAGAACCATTGCCCATTAATAAGGAACTTTATGCCCAAGTACCTCATTCAACATCCTGTGCAACTCATCTCTAGCTTCAACCACACGATCACGATCGTTGCTATCAACCACAAAAATAAGTCCTTGTGTGTTTTGGAAGTAATGTCTCCACAATGGTCGGATCTATATCGGAAATAGCAAATTTGCCAGTAGAATAATAGAGACAAACAAAAACTATAAACACGTTTCCATTACTCTAATATATCTAAGATATACTCAAAACGTAAGGCCCAATTTGAGTACTAAGCATCCAACTTCGCATATACCTGACGAACACCAACTTGTGTTCTCCCTTCAATGGAATTACATGTATTCAGGTTATCAAGATGCTTAGATGCTTATAGAATATACGAGAACATGAAATTCTATCCAAACCATATAAATAAACAGAGCACATTATAACACACCCTAGTTTTTTCCTATTTAACAATAACATCTTTGAATGAAAACTAAACTTCAGTACCTTGTCCTGGCCACCAACATCCCAAACCGTGAAGCTGATGTTCTTGTATTCCACGGTCTCAACATTGAAACCTACAAGATTATAATATAAGTATCACGATGTTGAAACAAGATTCATTCGAATAACAAATGTCGAACTTCAAAAGTGAAAAAAGCTACTTTACCGATGGTAGGAATGGTAGTGACAATCTCTCCCAACTTAAGCTTGTAAAGAATGGTGGTTTTACCAGCAGCATCAAGCCCAACCATCAGTATACGCATCTCCTTCTTGGCGAAAAGCCGGCTGAATAGCTTTGTGAAAGACAACCCCATTTTTCACGTCTGTCAAGCACCAAAATCCACATATCAATTCCCATAACCATCAATAGAATTTGATTTTTTTTTCAAAAAAATCCAACGGTCTTAAATCGAAACAAACATAAGATCGTTCAAGAAACATCGGAAACCAAGCAGAGATGAATTGATCCATATCAACCAGTAAACATCCAAATCCAAAATGTTTCGAGAAGAATTCAATTCGGAAAATGCAGATCAGAGCAATTTAATAAACATACGACGCTTCAGAGACTTAGATGAGATGAAATTACGGATGGAATTGAGAATTTCAAGGGATAACACAATGTTGAAACAGAACTGAAGTCAAAATGTAAAAGGCAGATCTGAAGAGAGAGAGAGAGAGAGAGAGATAAGCTAAACTAGAGTAAAATCAAAATCAAAATTGACTTATAAGAAGAGAGATAAAGTTGCCTGAGAGAACTGCAAGCGGTTATCAAATGGAGCAGAACGACGGAGAGAAGCGAAGATCTCCTCCTCTCTCTCTCTATCTCTATTGGAATCGAAGGCGCTGAACGAACTAATGCTAGAAGGTAAAGCCTGGAGTTAAGAGCCTTTTATTTATATATATGGACTGGGGAGCTAGATTTAGATAAAAAGCCCATAAGGATAGACGTCCAAGCTAATTAATAATACTATTCAGCCTAGTCGCTACAACGCAGTTATCACAATTATCTATTGCTCAGCGTAAACAATGGCTGCAGGTGAAGAGGGAGAATTCGTCTACAGAATTAGCACTGCTGAGGAATGGGAAGCATTGCAAAAGAATGGATCCGCTTTTGGCGGTGACTTAGACAAATCCTCTGGTTTCATTCACCTCAGCTCCCTTCATCAGGTCTCCCTTTCTCCCTCCAGTACTTTATTTTCTAATCGTTTCTTGATACATGACAGTGAATCATGTTTGTGTTTGGTTACAATTATTGCAGGTGAAGCCGACACTGCAGAATTTTTTCTCCAACGTCAAGCTGGATTTGTACCTTCTTCAAATTGATGCTAAGAAGGTGAAATAAAACATCTACATGTTTTTTGACAAAGAATCCTTCAGATCTTACTCTTGTCTTTGCTAATTGATGTTAGAAATCAAGCTGAAATGAACATCTAAAATTCATGGGTACTTGACTCTATCCACGGCATATGTATATCTTGATGTTTTGTCTGGAATTGAGAGATGTGCAAAACCTTAAAATGAACTTTACAATTTTAGTTATCAAGGAAGCAAAAGTAGGAAGGTTGGTTTAATTGTTCATTTCTGGAAATGATAGGAGTTCTGCTTAAAACATGGGTTAAAAATCCATTCATCTTCTAATCATAACACCTTTATTATTTCGTACCTAAAGAAATAAAATCTGCAACCAAGTTTCCATATATTGAGGAATGTTACAGGCCTTGTTATTTCCCTGTCCTTGAATCAGTGACATAATGATATACAAACACTGCATTCGCAAGCATTGAGCGTCTGTTAGTCACCTCAACTTCTTGATGTGTATGAGCTCTTTTTTTAACATCTGCAGCTTGGAGATGGATTGATATATGAAGTTGTAGATGGTTCCAACAGCTTCCCGCACTTCTACGGCTCATCTCGAAGCTTTGCTCCTCTTCCATTAGATGCAGTTACAAAAGCTGAGAAGCTATCGGTAGTAGATGGCCAATTCAGCTGCAGTTTACTGAATTAGCGCTGATGCTTCCAACAGCTTCCTGCACTTCCATCGTGTGGAGATAATGTACGCATTGGATTTGGATGTAACTATACAATGTTATGCCACTGTAATACTTCACTCCTAATAATAGCAATGATGTGTGTATTAGTTGTGGTTTTATCCATTATACTTCTGGGACTCCACCTCTGTTCACACCCTGTATCAGAGGTTGAAGAATTTTGTTATTTTGTTTTCTCAGCCTGTAAAAGTTTCTTGCTAAAAATATGGGTCTAAAATCCCTGCAAAACTTGAACGGTGCCATTATTACTAGCAGAGAATCCACTGGACAGTGAACATGTGAAGATAAGAATCAATTCCAGTTCAGCAGATAATGGTAATTGGACACAAGCTACGAGGTTCTTCGAAATCATCATTATTCTTGTCACTTTCCCTGTATTATTAAAACATCCGGAAAGGAAAAATGCCAATAAAACCAAAAACCTTAACATCTTTTTTATTGTTTAGCAGTTTGTCCTGACATTGCTTATGCATGTATTACATCAGATTTACCAGTTGTGACCGACATTTTATAATCTCCACCTACCACTCCGCGTTTGGTTCTGTCAATTCATCCATCAAGCTGCTTCTGTCTAAACAACAAAAAAGTTAGTGCCACAAATCTGTAATGGAAATGACTAATCCCACTTGATAATTGTATGTCATGCATCACAGCAGCTGTATATGCTGGTGCAAAGTACTATGACTTCTCTGGTTTTATGGCCTGGAATTCATCACATAAATTTCCTAGGCCAATCCACTTGGACCATACTGCATATCTTTTCAAATTAGGTTTTCATTCCATAAATGGTCTTTGGGGTTCCTTTTTTTTGTTACTTCATTATATAACATAGGCTCGTATATTCCATATATGTTTTCTGAAACCATCAGTCAATATCTCTTGCGAAAAGACAATAGATTTCGATTTCTTTTTTTCCCTTAGAATAAATGCCGGGTGGATGAGATTAAATCTCCCTTCCTAGTTGTAATTTTCCCTACTTTAGAGAGAGAGAGAGAGAGAGAGAGAGAGAGAGAGAGCGTGTGTGTGTGTATATAACAAGGCCATCATTTATGATTGTAGTAAAAGAAAACGCAAGCAAGCTAGATATGGGAGTCGTAAAGGGAGGACGTTATCTTCTGGTTCCCTTTTTCACACTTTATATGATTCTTTTCCTCTATCTCCCGCTACTTCCCCATTCAGTCCACTGCCAGTGTACCAAAACCCCCATTATCTTCAACTTTGGCGACTCTAACTCTGACACCGGTGGCTATGCAGATGGTGTAGGACTCAACTTTGCACCTCCCAACGGCCGTACCTATTTCCATCAACCAGCTCGTCGTTTATCTGATGGCCGATTGATGATTGATTTCCTCTGTAAGTTCACGTTTGCCTTTTTTCGCTCTATACATCTTCAACAATAAATCGGCCCTTATTTTGCACATATACTTAGAGATGTATGGAAACTCGTGACAGAAAATGCATGAACCATATACAAAACTCATAAATTGCTATTTTGTTGCACACAAACAAGCTTTCGTCATGACAAAAAGTTCGCAGTATTTCATATATAATAAGACAAATAGCTTTTGTTTTTATGCTTATCTGCTAACTCTGCATTTGGCCACCTTTCTGCCTTGAGCATTACCGGTAGGAAGGGCACAGTGCCACATCACTTCTACTTGGTGCCCTGTTACTTGTATATACGATGGAACCTTTTCTTTTAGATGGATTTCTTCCCCAAATCAGTTGGGCTGATAAACCCATAATTTGATTCCGGTAGATGGGCTTGTTATCTTCAAAATCTTACCGAAAAAGATAGACAGCCCAATCTTTAGCTCACAGTTTCCAGGAAATTTAGATTTTTTGTCTCCACCGACGGACCATTATTTGTCTGGAAATGGATCATTTTGGAAACCAAGGTCAGAAATTGCGTGCTGTATGTTGACCTGGATGCTGAATATTTGTGCAGGTGAAAGCTTGAATACTGATTATTTGACTCCATATCTGAATTCTTTGGAACCAAATTTTACAAACGGCGTCAACTTTGCAATTATTGGGTCAGCCACTCTGCCTAGATATGTGCCTTTTAGTTTGTTCGTCCAAGTTTCTCAGTTTCTTCGATTCCGCTATCGCTCCCCGGCACTCATGTTGAACGGTATGTTCTTACATGAACCATGAAAATTAGCTACTTATTTACAACTCTAATTATAAGATAATTCACCCAACAATATGTTTCTTCTTTTGGTCTCTCGAATCAGGCTACAAAGATTTGGTTGGTGACGAGGACTTCGAAAATGCACTTTATACAATTGATATTGGACAGAATGATTTAGCTGCATCATTTGATAACCTTACCTATTCACAAGTCATTGAGAGAATCCCTTCTTTCATCACTGAAATCAAAAATGCTATTTGGGTGAGTCCTCGCGGAAATTAGATTGGTTAGATAAGTTTTTAAAAGTACCTAAAATAATAAAACCCACCACCCAGTGACTTGTTTCATGTGTCTACCTAAGATGTTTATTTTATTCTTCTCTGTAATCTTAATTGCAGAATATATATGAGAAGGGAGGGAAGAAATTCTGGGTACACAACACTGGCCCACTCGGATGTTTGCCCCAAAAACTTGCTTTGCTTGCCCGAAACGCCACTGAACTTGATGAGCATGGCTGCCTTCAACCTCTCAACAATGCTGCGAAAACATTTAACGCACAATTGCGTGTCTTATGTGAACAACTGAGACGTGAACTGATTAATGTCACCATTGTCTATGTCGACATATATTCCATCAAGTATGATCTCATTGCCAATGCCCCTAATTACGGTATGCTCTCACTTCTCACCGCTTCTGTTTCATGTTACTTGTAGTCGGGAATTTTAGTCTCAAGTTGATTGAACCGTTTTGACTGACAGGCTTTGAAAGTCCACTAATGGCATGTTGTGGCAATGGGGGGCCACCATACAACTACAACGCCAACATCAATTGTGGCCGAACTGGTTACACTGTCTGCCATGAAGGATCCAAGTTCATAAGCTGGGATGGAGTTCACTACACGGAAGCGGCCAACGCCATTTTCGCTTCCAAAATTCTTTCTACTCATTACTCCACTCCTCAACTTAGCTTCAACTTCTTCTGTAACAATATGTGAATTCTGCCTGGAAAAGAGGCAAAGGAACTTAGTATTAAACTGTAGAGAAAACTAAGACACATATACCCCTGGCGTGCTCATACTGTTGTAAACCACAGATTACTTCCATTAATTGTTGCCATTCAATCACATGGCAACTTTTCCTCTCCCATGTGGTCTAATTTGCAATTTACTTGACTTCCTAACTGAGCATTGCACTTGAATTGAAATGAATTGTGTAGTTTAAAACTATCAGCTTCTTTTAATATCAAGAGCCATATATAGGTGTAGGGATTTTTGTGAACTGGTCCTTCATTTTTATAAATTTCCGAGTTTCTCCCTTCTTTGTTAACGTCCTCGGCTTGGCTGGGCGGATGTGGGACTGACACAATGTCAAACCCTGTTGGTGGTTGACGGAGGTGACCCCCTTTTGTGGAAGCTTGAGGCCCACAATTTAATAAGTGTGCCACAAATCAATCTCAAAATTCATACGTTTACCAAAGCTTAATTGGTGGCGCAAATTTGCTGGCCATATATCACATTAGCTGGACTTCCCAGTCCCATAGTTGAGATAATTTGCATAAATTGCTGTATGAATTACCGTTTGATGCATTATATTATATAAATCTAAATTAAGTTGACTTACATCAACTTAAAAATTAAGTGGTTTTACATTTTTTTAGTAATTTTTTATATAGTTTAATATTTTAATAATTCAACCATTGAATTTATCAAGATATTTATAACAACCTAATTTTTGTTAGTATTAAAAAAGTCAATTTCGAAGCTGAATTTGCTAAAACGAACCATATAAAAATTTAATGAGGAAGTTATAAGTTAAACACAGGACTAAGAAATGAGATTATCTAGTAATTAAATTGATTAAGTTGTTATAAATTGTACAAGGACTAAATTAAAAGAAAAATAGAACAAGAAGAAGTTACAAGGTCTTAATGTGTAATTTAATCAAGGACCTTGGAGTAATTAAACCAACTATTTAAACCATGTTATAGTTAATGGTTCATTATGTCATCATTTTCCATTAAATTAACAAGTAAGATTAGCACATTAAATTAATGGTTTAATTAAGTTAATGGCTTTGTTAATTATGTGTATGTATATATATATATGACAATTAGTGAGAGAGAGAATGTAAACACAAACATTTCATCTCTCTTTGTTTTCTCAACCTTTCCGTTTCAATTACATAAGGTAAATATGAATTTTCATTTGAATTTTTATGAATTCTTGATTAGTTGAATTTGGTGTAGCTAACCCAAGTGATGGATTTTTCAATTGTTGAGTTTTTATCAAATTGCCATAAATGAATCTTAGTTATTTTGAAACTTGAAAACATGTTATGCTTTGGTTGGATTAGTTTAGTTTTGAAAAGAACATGATAGAATTAAAGTGGGTGAAGTTGTAATTATGTTAAAACTTGGTGTTTGTAATGGAAATTATGGTAATGTTATTAGGGACTAAATTGAATTGATAGAAAGTTGTTGAAAATCTATGTTGTAAATTGGAAGTTGTTAAGAAATTATGCTATAGATTAAAAGTATAAGGTTCCTAATGAAAGAATATGAAATTAATTTTTGATTCAATACTAAATATCGGGAGATATGAGCATTTCAAATATTATGGCTTATAGGGATTAAAATGAACAAAAATACATTAATATTTAATTATTGTTAATATGGGAATTTGATTGAGAAATTGATATCGTTTTGAAACTGTATTATCGAACATAACGAAAGATGACACCAGAACATCAAAGGCGAAAAGAAAGAAAAAGGCGAGCATCCAATAGCTACTGTGGTTTATGTTTTTTAATTCATTGCGTAGCTAGTTAATAGAAACAGGTTCGAAATATGTATCGAGGTAACTGTATATCACCTTAAAGCTTGAGATGATAAATTTGATATTACGTTTTATTCAAATTGTGTTACATATATTTGACTTAGAAGATATATATACCCACATACATGTGTTTGACGATAAATATCATATATTGATACTTAATTGTGATGGTATGTATTACGATGATGGTTAAATGTGATAAAGCCCCGTTAAACGATGTTAGACGTAGTCCGAGTATAGTTGGCATGTCATAAGGTCATCGTTATTAGTGATTTATTAGCTCCAACTCTTAGAGGATTATGGACAAATATCAAAAGTCATCATTGTCGGGTAATCCAAGATGGCAAAATAAAATAGTCCAAACAAATACTAAAAGTTATCATTGTTGGGCAATTGGGGATGGCTGAATAAAATAGTCTTAATTCCCAAAGAGTCATGGACTTACTCATTATATAGATCCAAGTATTAGTTCTATTGTCTATTGTCGATTAATAGGGGCCGAAAAGAATAAATATTAAAAATGATAATGAAAGACGTTGGAATATTAAGTACATCAATATATGAAATTATGAGGCATTCATACAAGTATTGAAGGAGAAAGTTTTGAAATTATGTGATTATTGACTTTGTGACGAGTTAATATAGTGTAAATGTATTTGATGTTTACTTTGTATATTTGGCTTAGCTTAATTTTATTGTATTGAATTTGAATTATATTAGTATCACTGAGTATTCAATACTTGGGGTATGGTAATGTTTGTTTCTGTGCGTATCTCTCGGACGAGAGTTATCGTAAAATAGAAGTTATACATCAAGTCAATAACTCAATTTGAAAATCAACTTGTTGCTTACTTTGTGTGTTTGTATATGTATAGGTTGGTTTTCAACTTGTTGTTTTGGTTGGTATTGTGGTATATTGGTTGTCTGACATATAATGTCTATAAAGTTGAATATCATTTTGTGATTAGTAGATAATTATGTTAGCTGATATGAGGTTGGTTATGCAAATGATTTAGTCAGGTATTGATGCATGGATTGTTGTGATATTATGATGCTTAATTGCGTTGGCATGTGCCACATTGATGATTAAATGTTGGTGAAATATTTGGGTAAGTTTTAGGTATAAATAAGAATGGTTTGGAGGTTTGAAAATGTGTGCTTTTATGTGAATTTCTCATTCAATCTCGAGATAGAATAAGTTTTGAGATTATGAGAATAAAATTTACCTTATTGTTCAATCTAAAGTTTGATGTCTCGAAACTTATTAAACTAGTCTTGAGACAACCTCATTTATGTTCTGAGATAGAGTGGCCTCTATCCCGAGACGTTCAAATCCCGTAGTTAAAATAGAAAACAGGGGAGGTTGGTCTCTAGACCAAGTCTCGAGATATAAGGGACCTTGCCTCAAGACACAACTTTTAGTATCTCGAGACATGTCGATATTGAAACTAAAATTTTGAAAAAATGAAATAAGGTTTGTCTCAAGACATGAAGACTCTTGTTTTGAGACACAAAATTGAAAGTTGACAATTGAGTTTTGGAGTCGAGTCCTAACTCTAAATTTGACACTTATAACTTCGTAAAATAATAAATTTGAATCTTAAACATTATGAATACATATGTATAAATATGATTGGTGTTTAAATTGAATTGATTGATAAATATGAAGTAAATTTTGTGATTATATTATGAGACAGCCTGAGTTGCCTTAGCAACATAATGTGGCATCACATTCAAATTTGACGATCGGATCAGATCGAATGTAGGGTGTTACAATATTTGTACTTATTATGTATGTAAATTTTTGGATTGACCATATAAAATATTAATCATAAAAAAATTTATGAAGAAATATAAAATTATTTAAATTTTATATCCTCTCATAAAAAAATTACCTAAATCCTAAAAGCAATTGCATAATAGAGCTTGTCCATTATTTTAATTTGAAACACAAATGGCTATAGAAAAATCATGTTGTTGATAAATGAATTAAGAATCTAACTATTTTATTAATAAATTATCGTAAATCAGATTCAGTGTCAACTTTAGAATGAAAGCAATTGAATAAATTAAGGTTAATGCATAATTAGTGTAGTGATAATATTGTTCTCTCTACTCCATATCATCTATAAAAAATAAATTGTACTTAATGTAAACGGGCGTATAGTAAGAGGGGGCATCTTTCTGAAAACTACCTTCTTAAGCACTGGTTGATGTCACTTTTGGTCATCTCCCTCCATGTAACACCCCGAAAGTTCCTACAGTAAGAAAGTGAGATATTACTTTTGATATAGTAAAATAAGGAAATAAGTTGACAAAAAGAGAAATTTTGAGTTATGTCAACAAAATCTATTTAGGAAGTATATTATGATATATTAACTCAAGAAAGGATTAAATCAAAAAAAGTGAGAAAAGTTTTGTGGCCCAAGAGTAAATACTCAAAATTTGAAGGGTTGAAGTGTAAATATGGAAAAATTGAAAGACCAATAGTGCAAATATTTTAAGGGTGGAAGGATCTAGAAACTAGAAACTAAGGAAAATGGATGAATTAAGACCAAATTGAATAAGTTGAAAAAGTATGAGGGGTTAAATCATAATTTTACTAAAATGAGTGATGATTCAATGGAGAAATTTTGAAGGATCATAAGGGGAAAATTGTCATTTAGCAAGGAAGATAATTTTGAAGAGTAATGATGATGTTGGTGATATTTTAGATTAATAAAATAAATAAATATTAGTTTATTAATATTTTTATTTGACATTTATTTATATTTTATTAATTTTTATTTAGTATATAAGGAAAGAAAGATGAAGAATTCTCTTCATCTTTCCATGGTTTCAACGTGAGAAGAAGAAAAGAAAGAAAAAGTTTTTCTTTCTTTACAATTTGGTCTTTTTAGCAAAAATCTACCATTTTTACTTAGAAATCAAAATAATTTCTATAGCCATCAAGAGAGAAAAATATTAAGGAGACTATGCGGAGCTAGAATATCAAGTTAGATACAATAAAATAGAAGTTTGAGGGGAGAGAAAGTCAAGTTAAAGTTTGGTTTCAAGACAATAATGTATGGATATTAAGGTTTTATGTTATTTTTAAGCTTAGTAGTGATAGAAAAGCATAAAAATGGTGTTAAAGTAAAGATTTCTCATGAGGAAATATTGCGTTTTTGACATGTTGATGAAGAGAGAAGTTGAGTAAGTGAATCAAGTGGTTGGAGAAGAGAAAAACAAGAGATTTTGATAGAAAAGAGGTAAGTACCCATGAACTTTCTTGTTATTTAAGGATTAAAATGTGATTTTTGTAAAGTAAGTGGTAATTAAGTGAAATATATATAGTGTGAAATAATTTCTTAAGTGAAGGAGGAAATTATAATAAAAGTACAATAGTTGGGTTATGTGTTAGCAAAAATATACAAAGTATTAGATAAGTGAAATTACGGGAAAATGTGAAATTTTATGGAAATAAGGACTAAATTGAAAGACTTGAGAAATATATGTGGTGAAAACAATACAAGTGAAATACATAGAAATTTGATGTGGAAAATGAGATAGTAGAATTAATTATGTGAATTAAGTGAGAGGTGAAAGAAAAATTGTTTAATAATGAATAGAGAATTTTTTTTTAAAGTGATTAAATTGGAAAGTTATAAAAGTTTACAAGGAAATATTGACAATAAAGCATATGGTGGAAAATAAAAGAATATATGAATTTTGTAATCCAAACTACAATTATTTCCTAAGTTATGGAAATTAAGGGTTAAATCGTAAATTTGGGAAATTTTATATTAGAAATAGAAAAGTGAAGTGCATAACACTTAGAATGAGAAACATTAATGTTGTAGTGAATTTTGGAATATTAATAAGTATTGAATTATGTTATATGTGTTATTAAAAGTAAATTGCTACATTAAATTTTGTGCTAAGGACTAAATTACAAAATATATAGAAGTGATGTGAAATACATGATAAGGATTATTAGTGAATTATGAATGAATAATGAATTTAGAAATATATTACATGTATTAAAGATAGTGAAGATATAAGTATAAGGATTATTGGTGCAAGGATTAAATTGTAAAGTATGTAAAAGCATTATGCGAAAGTGTAAAAGTGATATGTGTGCATGATATAATTTGTCCAAGTAGACGAGATTAGAACTACTAGGATACTAGCGGCATGCCATTAAGGAACCTTAGCGCGCGCTCTGATTATTAGCACGTTAGTGCTCTCCGTTTAGCACATTTGTGCTCTCTATATAGCACTTTAGTGCTCTCTATTTAATAGTACATAATAATGCACCTCTGTATCAGTTCCATATATCCTAAGTGTTCTGTTTAGTCTACTAGGTCTCTGCTAAAAAGGTAAACAATTTTCGTTACAAGGTAAAGGCTTATCTCTGATTCATGTTTGAAATATTGAATTAAAAATAAATTGTGAAAGAAATAGTGAGAAAATCATGAAAATTTACACTAAACAGTGAAATATGATACATGTATAAAAAGAGTAGTAATTTTTATAAGTTGATTTGAGAACTTAAGGACTAAATTGTGAAATAAGTAAAACGTTACAAATTAATATGATAAATAAACAAAGAAACAAGATATTGGAAATTAAGAAATTTAATAGAATTTAAATATCATGGGTACTTACAAAGTCTTCACCGGCTTAACGCGTTCATTGTCAACGCGTAGGTACAGTGATTTTGAAGAGTTGTAATTGAGGTAGTGAACATTCATCTCATCACACTCCAAGTGCCAAGAGGGTATGTTTCAAAATTTTGAATAGAATGACATGTATTTAAGAAGATCAAATGTGTTCCAAATAGTGGATACTAAAATATAAGTTATGAAAACTTTATTTTTTTTAATGTTCAAATATATTAATGATTAGGCAAAATCACTTTGACACCAAATATAATATTCCTATATCAAATTCCTTAAGTCGAACCGGGCATAGGGTGTTACGCTCCACCCACTCTTCTTCTTTCTTCATTAATTAATAACGGAAAACCTCTTTTTCATTTATCTTTTGCATTAAGCAAATGGAAGTTCCTCTTTCCTTAACTACAAATATACTATTTTCTTTCCCATTTTTGTAATGCTAATCGATTAGCTCATGTTTTATACAAATATTACGATAAATAACATTTAAATTTCAAAATAATTAATAAAACATACAAGTTATTACATTAAGGTGTTCAGTTGTTAAAATCATGATATGACACAATATTCCTCTTTTACATCATATATATGATTAGCATTACAACAAAGACAAAGCTGCTCATAAAAAAACTTTACATTTACCTTGTAGGTGGTTAAGTGTTGAAGATATGCAGTTTCTCAAATAGTTGTACACTTAAAAAAAAAAAGTTTATGAACTTGTTATGGTGTTCGCCATTATCAACCCGATTAGGACCGACCTGATCCTCTTTATTTTAATAGTGGTTGTCAGTACAGTTCGCACGTGGTGGATTCACATCATCATGCAAGCAAACTCACACATGTTAATCTTAGAATAAGAAATGTGTTGACATGCATAAAGACCTACTTAGAACATCACATATAAATAGAAAAATTAGTAACTTTTACATTATGCCTCAGTTCTTGTCTACCATAATAGAGTTGAAGCTAAAATAAATAAAGATAATACATTATAAACAGTGAAAATATAGACGGAGATGAACGCATATTTAAATAAACATTAATCAAACTCTTAAAAACAAATTGCAAGTTAATGAAAATAAAAAAAAAAAATTATAACAGCCATTTCTCTCAATACTTTTAATTAAAAGACTCCAACAACTTATGTAAACATCTGTTAATATCCCATTGAAATCCATGAGATACTTCAAATGGACTAGTAATTTTCAAACATTTTCCTATTCTACTTTAAAACAATGAAAATATGGACATGAGTTTTATATAAATTAAATCTATTACGTAACTATATAATGATTGTATAAATTTTACTTTTTACACAATAATCTAGCAAGTATCAAATCTTTATTATGGTATAATTTTAAGTAATATTTAGTAGAAAGTAATTTTAAATAAAATTATTTTTAATATAGATATGATCTTAACCATAATATAATTTTAACATATTTTATCATTTAATTTAAATATAATTTTAGTTATTTATTATATTTTAAACACTTTTTAAGCTGATGTTTGTAATAATTAAGGCTGAATACCAACGATATCGGTTTTTGTTCATCACCGTTAATTTAGGGCCAGTTCTTCATTGCTTAAAAAAAACATTCTGATTCCAAAAGCACTTTTGAAAGAAAAGCTATGAAGAACAAGCTGCTTTTGGCTGAAATTTTTAGCTTTTTAGAAGTGCTTTTGAAAAGCACTTCTGAAAATGAGCTGAAGGGGAGAAGCTAAAAATTTTAGCTTTTCCTCTCCCAAAAGCACTTTTAGTGCTTAATTACTTTTTCACCCCTCCAATAACATAGTATTTTTCTTTTTTTTCTTGGTGCTTAATTACAATTGGGTTAAATCATTAATTAAAAATAAAAAAATATTTTTTAAAATACTAATTACAAATATTTAATGGTTATATTTAAATATTTAAAATATAGTTTATATATTCTAATTAAATTTTATAAATAATTAATATTTATTGCTTAAAAATATTTACAATTTATATTTCATATATTAAAATATTAACAAGTTATAATAATTTTTTTATATTATTACTAAAATATAATAATATTAACTAATTTAAATATTATTTAAATGCATATTTGTTACTTAATAATAACATGTCTAAAATGGACATTTTATTTCTCAAAAGCACTTTACACTCAAATTTTAAACCAAACTTTTCAAAAGCACTTCTCAAAAGCATTTTTCCACAGCACTTTTCAAAACCAATGAAGAACTGGCCCTTATCCTTCAAACACGTTGATTTATTTTTGTTCACCACCGCTAATTTTAGTATCAACTGTGTTAATCTCACCGGGTATACAAAGGAGGCTTGCCTTTGGATGGTCGAACAACACCAATGAGGTCTCTTTAGACCTGTTTTTGCAGTCAATCACACAACAAACTGGTTTTTGGATAAACACCAGTGAGTTGTGCTGAAAATTTCAGCTGGTATAATTGCCTCCAGTAGGTGGACTGTGTTGAAACATTTTCAAATATTTATAGTATTCTAATAACTATAAATGAATGGGTGTAATTAATCAAAAGATTATATTATTTGATTTTTTTTGAAAAATAATTATAACTATTTAAATAATATTATTTGAATAGTTATAATATTAAATGAATAATTATGTGTTTATTTTAAAGACATTATTATTCAGAAAGATACCTATTGATAAAAGATGTCTCTATGAAGAGACATGAAAATTCCTATAAATAGGAATGGGATTTCATTTGGAAAACATACCAACAAATTCTAATATTCTTGATTTTCTTCCTTCATTTTCTAATATTATTAGATTATTCTATAAAGTATTACTGCAAAAATCCTTTGTAGAAATTGAGTTTTTGCTATACATTACTCAGTACGTAGTGGACTATTCTCGTCAATGCAAAACGCAAATAGTCATTGGCTTCATTGTATCCTCGAGGTTAATTTGCTTGGAACTCATTTGCACACCGAAGATAGGTGGAGGCAAATATAACTTTAAAGATAGTGGCTTTATACACGCCTTGGAGCTTTATCCTATTTCTTCTTTTTTTGTTCAAGTTCCGTTCGTGTGTTCGAAATTTTCCTCACCGGAGATTTGTAATAACAATTTTAAGGTTATATTATTCATGATGACTACCACAACACATGAAAGTGGAACACTAAGGGAGTTGGCTTCCAACTTTGTCAAACTTAATCGGTTTGATGGTGGCAATTTTCGACGATGGCAAAAAAGATGCACTTCTTATTATCAACTTTGAAGATTGCTTATGTTTTGGATACTCTAAGACCTGAAGAGAATGAAAACGAATTTGTTTCTACAACCCGAGAAAGACAAAAATGGGACAATACTGATTACATGTGCATGGGCCATATATTGAATGGTTTATCTAATGGTTTGTTCGACACCTACCAAAACGAGGTCACCGCTAAAGAATTATGGGACAAATTGGAGACAAGATACATGACCAAAGATGTTACAAGTAAGAAATTTCTTATCAGTTGTTTCAATAATTATCAAATGGTTGATGGTCGTTCTGTTATGGAACAATTTCGTGATATTGAAAAGATGTTGAATCAATTCAAGCAATATGATATGAAAATGGATGAAATTATTGTTGTATCCTCCATAATAAACAAACTTCCTCCATCTTGAAAAGACTTTAAAAGAAGTCTAAAACATAAGAAAGAGGAAATATCTCTTGAAGCTTTGGCAAATCATCTTCGTATTGAAGAAGAATATCGAAAACAAGATCAGAACCTAAATTCTGAAAATGTCAAAGTGCATGTTACGGAGGAAGTACAGACTACTAAACCATTCAAGAGAAAGTTCAAACAGATTGATAGAGCATCTAAGTTCAAAAAGAAACAAAAGGGCTCATGCCATCATTGTGGAAAGCCGGGACAATTCAAGAATGAATGTCAATTTTTAAAGAAGAAATCATCTTCTAAGGCTGATAATAACGAAAAGTTCGTTGCAATGGTATCTGAAATTAATATGGCACAAGATGATAATACATGATGGATTGATACTGGAGCAACCAAACATGTGTGCAAAGACAAAAGCATGTTCATAAAGTTCACACAATGTGAAAATGACAATGTCTTGTACATGAGAAATTCTTCCACCGCAGCAATCAAAAGCAAATGGTCTGTTGAACTACAATTCACTTTTGGAAAGGTTTTAACCTTAAATGATGTATATTATGTACCAGAAGTTAGGAAGAATTTAGTGTCTGAAAGTCTGTTGAATAATTTTGGTTTCAAACTTGTTTTTAAGGCAGATAAGTTTATTTTGTCTAAGGGAGGAATTTTTGTGGGGGAAAGGTATATGTACGAAAGTATGTTCAAACTCAATATTAATAATAAGAATAAAAATATTATTTCTGCTTAAATGGTTGAATCTTTTTGTTTGTGGCATTATAGATTAGGTCATTTGAATTATAGAAAATTGAATGACATGTATAAGTTAGATTTAATTCCTATTTTTAATAATAATATTGAAAAATGCAATACATGTATGTTGACTAAAATTAGAAGAAACCCTTTCCTTAATGTTAAAAGGAAAACAAAATTGCTTGATTTGATACATAGTGATTTATGTGACATGCATAATACTCTTACATTAGGTGGAAAGAAATATTTTATTACTTTTATGGATGATTGTTCTAGATATTGTTATGTATATTTATTGCATTCAAAAGATAAATCACTTGATAAATTTAAAGTTTATAAATCTAAAGTTAAGCTTTAGTGTGAATCATTTATCAAGTGCTTAAGATCGGATAGAGGTGGAGAATACTATAATCCAAGTTATTTTGAATCCACTGGAATTGTCTATCAAGTTTCAGCCCCTTACACACCACAACAAAATGCTGTAGCTGAAAGGAAAAATAAAGTCTTGACTGAAATGATAAATTCAATGTTATCATATTCAGGTCTTGGACAAGGTTTTTAGGGAGAAGCTATTCTAACAGCTTGTCATATATTGAATAGAGTTCCTAATAAGGAAACTAAAATAACCCCCTATGAACAATGGAAGAAAAGAAAACCAAACCTTAATTATTTAAAGGTTTGGGGTTGTAGAGCTATTGTCAAAGTTCCAACACCTAAACGTAAAAGGTTAGGTGAAAGAGGAATTGAATGCATATTTATAGGATATGCACATAATAGCAAGGCATATAGGTTCATGGTAATTGAACCAAATGATTCAATTTCAATTAATACTGTTATTGAATCAAGAGATGCTATTTTTGATGAAAATAGATTTAATTCTATATCAAAACAATTATAGCCATAACAATTGATTCATTCTTCAAATAAGAATGAGATGTCATTGAAACAAATTGATAATAATGATGAATCTTGTCAAGAATTAAGAAGAAGTAAGAGGATTAAAAATGTCAAAGATTTTGGACCAGATTTCATTATGTTTCTTGTAGAAGGAAAATGTGAAAGTATATGTAATAAGATACCTTATTGTTATAATACGGAATCTGATCCTATTACATTTGAAAAGGCAATAAAATCTCAAGACTTTGCTTTTTGGGAAGAAGCAATAAATGATAAGATAGATTCAATAATGGAAAATCAAACTTGGATCTTAGTTGATCTTCCACCAGGTTCCAAACCAACAGGTTGTAAATGGATCTTCAAAAAGAAAATGGATCTTGAAATATGCAAGTCTAATTGGTTGTCTTATGTACATAATGACTTGTACAAGACCAGATATTGCATATGCTGTTGGAAAGTTGAGTAGGTACACAAGTAATCCAAGTAGTTTGCATTGGCAAGCTTTGAATAGAGTACTTAGGTACTTAAAGAAAACTATTAACTATGGATTGTGTTATAATGGATATCCTTCAGTTTTAGGAGGGTAGTCGGATGCTAGTTGGATTACAAGTTTGGAAGATCATGTATCTACTAGTGGATGAATCTTTATTCTTGGTGGATAAGCCATTTATTGGGGTTCCAAGAAACAAACATGTATTACTGATTCCACCATGGCAGCAGAATTTATTGCATTAGCCGCTGCATCTAAAGAAGCAGAATGGTTAAGAAATTTGCTTTATGATGTACTTTTATGGCCTAAGTCAATTTCACCTATTTCTATCCGTTGTGATAATGAGACTACTCTAGCAAAGGCATATAGCCAAGTATATAATGGAAAGTCTAGACACATTGGATTAAGACATAGTTATGTCTGACAATTAATCTCTGATGGAGTGATCACTATTAATTATGTGAGGTCAAGTGAAAATTTGGCGGATCCTTTGACAAAAAGTCTTACTATAGATGCAGTAAAAAAGACATCAAAAAGGATGGGACTCAAGCCCATTAATTAGAGTCACTCATGATGGAAAGTCGACTCAACGCTTTGTATAACGTCAAGTCTTGAGTTCAATGAGACAATGTACATCATTAGTATGTCACTGTTAGCACTATAAATAAATTCATCCTAAGATTAAAGTGCTAGGTACCCGTAATGATAAGAGAATGATGAGTAATGTATTCTTAATGGACCCATAACATAAATATGTTAGAGTATTATAATTACGGGAACACTCTTGATGGGATCTACCTATGTGAGTGGAAGTGTGGCCGCTTTTAAGAGCTCAAGGGCTTGGCTCTGACAACACTCATTAAAAGAGGACACAGACAAATGGCCATAATAGTGTCCCTAGATATTATGCATTGACTGATGTTGAAATCATTGTGTGAGATGTGTCCGATTAATCAAATGGAATAGTTGGTTCAAAGCTTAGTCTACCATGCAATTTCAATTAACTTTAACATATATTCACTAAGTGAAGGTTCAATCATAAGATACATTCATTTATGCAAATTGATTTTTAAGAATATCAAAGTCTAAAATATTTTGAAAATGGGTGAGATTGTTGGAACATTTTCAAATATTTATAGTGTTCCAATAACTATAAATGAATGGGTGTAATTAATCAAAAGATTATATTATTTGATTTTTTGAAAAAAAACATAATTATTTAAATAATATTATTTAAATAGTTATAATATTAAATGAATAATTATGTGTTTATTTTAAAGACATTATTATTCAGAAAGACACTTATCGATGAAAGATATCTCAATAAAGAGACACGAAAATTCCTATAAATAGGAATGTGATTTCATTTGGAAAACATACCAACAATTCTAATATTCTTTCTTTCCTTCATTTTCTAATATTATTAGATTATTCTATAAAATATTACTGCAAAATTTTTTTGTAGAAATTGAGTTTTTGTTATACATCGCTCAGTGCATAGTGAATTATTCTCGTCAATGCAAAACGCTAATAGTCATTGGCTTCATTGTATCCTCGAGGTTAATTTGCTTGAAACTCATTTGCACACCGAAGATAAGTGGGGAATATAACATTAAAGGTTAATTTGCTTGAAACTCATTTGCACACCGAAGATAAGTGCGGGAATATAACCTTAAAGATAGTGGCTTGATACACGCCTTGGAGCCTTGTCCTACGCCTTGGAGCCTTGTCCTATTTTTTCTTTTTTTGTTCGAGTTCTGTTCGTGTGTTCGAGATTTTCCTCCCTGCATAACATACTGGACAAGAGTTTTTCATTTTCTTTATCCTTCAAAGTTGTGTTTAATTCTTATAACGACACTTGTTTTTAACCTTATAAAAAATAACCTCACCATCCATCTAAGGACGCATGTAGCAGAGAAATGGTTTTTGGGGTTTGGCCATGGAATAGTAGTTTAATATGAAGTACATTCAAGAAAATATCAGGCCACGTGAGGGGCGCCCGGGGGGGGGGGTTCCAATCTTACTGAGACCACAAAAACTAAGTACTGTTGTTGAATTCCCAAATCTCAAGCAACAAACAAAACAATTAACAAATCTCCGGCTCTTACCAGCGACCTAATTACATCAGATCCTTTGCCATCTATGAAATCCAATTCCAAAAGAAAACTTACGGCATGCACCTACCTTACCAACCCACTTCTAACTCAATATCCAAGAGGAACGAGATTCAACATTGATCATTAACATCAATTAATTAAATTTTACATTATGATCAAACTCCAAATGGAGCTTTTCTTCTTTTACCCCCAAAAAGAAAAAAAAACTAGAAAGGAATATTCTATTTGAACAAGAAAATTAAGATGAAGCTGGGGACAGGGTGAGGTTAAGATCCAAACCATCATCTTCGTGTTTTTTCTCCCCTTGTTTGTTGTTGAAAGAGGGTGGAAAGATGATGGATGGTCTTCGAAACTCAATCTCTGCAGTAAAATCTTCCCATTCGAAGCTTGGAACCCAACTGGATTTCTCACCATCATCACCCAACTTACTTATCTTGTTTTTCTTCTTCTTCTTCTTCTTACTTATCTCTTCCTGCTCTCTTTGTATCAGCTCATGTTTTCGCCTATTACGCGCCTCTCGAAAATTCCTTAACAGCGCAAAAAACTGCTCCATCTTCTCCTCTTCTTCCTCATCTTCACCATTCACAACATGATTTTCCTTCTCGCTCGCCATGTCAAAAGAAAAAGGGGAGATTCAGTAATTTTATGTAACGGAAATGGGCTCTTTTCTGAAACTGCTAGTACGATTTTTATCTGTTGTTTTCTTTTCTGCTTACCAATTCGGTCAAATTTGTCCGCCTATTTATACAAAGAAAGGGAAATTCCGTCAGGGTCAGCTGTAGAAAGACAGACTTGCCCAGCCGACGACAAGCTCATTAGGGGGACATAAAAGTCAAAGTGAAATAGGACGCGTGGACAGTGAACTTGGTTTATGGGGTGGGATGTTGGTTGCATGACAACGTAAAGCGTTGGGAGAATGTTGACGTAAGTGGAATGACGCAATATGAAACCAAATCTTAAACAAATACAAGGCTGGCGTGCGTGCCACCAATATACGGCTTTTTTTTTTATAAAACTAACCTTCAAATTTTAATTAACTACACAAATACCTATTTTTTTAATTAAACACGTAAATAATTTAAAATCTACTATGAAAGTTGGTGGAGCTAAAGAGTTTAGCGTCACCAACATGCCACATTAGCAACTAAGATAAAAAATTTAATTTTTTAGTGCAGTCATATAAAATGTCGCCACTTGTATAAATATTAAGGAAATATTATAATTTCTGAAAAAATAAAAGAACTTTAAAATAATTTTTTTCTTTTTTGTGAAGCCAAATAAATTTGCGCGACCAATTTCTAAAGTTGTCCACCTTTTTTTTCTTTCAAAATTTTAAATATATTAAAAAAATATTTTTATTTTTGTCTTTACTTATTAAAAATATTTTAAAATTTTAAATTTGGTTATACTTAAAATTTTTTTAATATGTTCAATATTTTAATATATTTAAATATATTAAGTATATTAAAATTTTAAATTGGTTATACTTATCCTTTTCTTTAACATATTTAAAATTTTAATTTTTTTAAGTTTTTTTAAGTTTTCTAAAATTTTAAATATACTAAAAAAATATTTTTCCTCTTTACCTATTAAAAAATATATTAAAATTTTAAAATATATTTTTAAAAATATATATTAAAAATTTTAAAATTTTAAAATTGGTTATACTTAACATTTTTTAATATATTTAAACTTTTAATATATTTAAACTTTTTAAGCTTTTTAAAATTTTAAATATATTTAGAAAATCTTTTTTGTCTTTACCTATTAAAAATATATATTAAGTATATTAAAATTTTAAATATATTAAACTTTTAAAATTAATTATACTTAACATTTTTTTCAATATATTTAAAATTTAAAAAAAAACACACATGTGGCGCTAATTTATTTGGCTCCACCAGAAAATAGAAAATTTTTATTAAAATCCCCCCATTTTTAGAAATTATAGTATTTCCCTGATATTTATACAGGTAGCACCATTCTACATGACTCTATTAAAAAATTAATTTTTTATCTCGGTTGTTGACGTGGCATATTGGTGGCGCCAAACTCTTTGGCTCCACCAACTTTCATTGTAGATTTTAAGTCATTTATGTGTTTAATAAAAAGATGAGTTATTTATATAATTAATTAAATTTTTTAGGTTAATTTTATATAAAAAACCTAAATATACACATAGGCAATAGTTGATTGTAAAGTGGCCAACTGATTTGACTTTTGACCCATAGAATCCCACAATCGGCGTACTCCGTTTTGGCCTTTTTCTTGGGTTGGCTAATAAAAACGTAGAATCAGTATCCCATTCTAAAATTCTGTAGTAGTATTTGTTAAGACCAATGTTTCTCCAAAAGCCAAAGGTTGTGGATGGAAGGAGGAGATGTTTGGTGCATTTGGAATTTTTCCTAAATAGAATTTTAACTTAAGAAATTTTGTTGGATTTTAAGCTTGGTTAAATTAATGGTAGTAGGTTTCACATGGCTTGTTGATTTTTGAAACACCATTAAGTAGACATATATGGAAACGACTTCATACCTAAAAAAGCTGATCAGAGTAGACATCATTATGAATCTAGAAAGTTTAGGCATTATTGGTATCTAAGTTGGGGAGGGGGCTCCAAAGTTTTGAATCCATACCAAATTATCTCTTCACTACATTTATTTATCCTATTCAATATTTTCATTTATTTATTGATTAGTGGTTATCTCAGCATAGCGTTAATTTTGTAGTCTGCTGATATCAGGAGAATCTTGCATCTATGCCCATCATTATAATTGTAGTCAACATTACGACGGCTGCAACCATCTTTACGCTACGGCCTCTTGACGCTTTCTTGGGATGACAAATTTAATTGTGGATTTTTTATTTAAATATTATGAAAATAATAATCAGGTAAATTACGCAAGTCACTCCAAAATTATGTTGTTTTTATTTTGATTACAATAAGTTTTTTTTGTTAATTTAGTCATTCTAATTAAAATAATTACTCGAATTGACCACTTATGTCAAAAACTCCATTAATCTATTAATGGATTGCTAACATGATATTTTTTTTTACTTTTAACTAAAGTTAGAGACTTTTTTGTAATTAGCTCATAACATTTTTTTTTGTTTATTTGCAACATAAGACTAAAGTTTGTAAGTTTTCTTTTTTTTTCTTCTTGTCGTATGTTTCCTGAGAAAAGTAACAGAGGAAAATGATGATAGTTTTGAATTCTTTGTTTGCCTTATGGTTACAGTGTGTATTATGTTTGTAGTGTTTATTTGTACAAGTTTGATTTGTGCTCTAATGTGGCTACGTGCTTCTTAAAGATCCTTCGTAATTTCTTTAAGATTTGATCTTAGTACGGTTAGTTTTTCTTTTTCTTTTTTTTTAAAGAAAATTTTATTTTCCCCCTTAATTCTTAAATTTCTAGAACTAGATTGTGTTTTGTTTCTTTATGTGTGTGCTTGGTTTATTAACAAATCTAGTTTTGTTGGGTGTTTAATTTTACTGATGAAAAGCAATGATTCCCCCAAACAATATTTTTTATATAAATATTCCTTGGCATTTTGTTTTCATAGTAATTATGTTATTGTTACTAGTTAATAATGAAAAGGATGATTTAGAGGGTACTCAAGAGAAGATTTTAAGATTTTTTAAAGAAATTTTTTAGTTTTTTTCTCTTATTTTTTCCTTTGCGTGTTCTCTCTAAAAAAGAAAGGGAAAAAAAGTGATAAACTTATCCGAGTAAGAAACTAGAATATGGGGTGTTTTGGACAACTCAAATAAACAAGTCAAAATTATGTTCATTTTTCTTTGTTACTTTTTTGCAGTAAACAAACAAGAAGAAGAAGGAAAAATAGAGAACTTATAAGCTTTAGTCTTATGTTGCAAATAAACAAAAAAATATTTTGGACTAATTAAAAGAGATCACTAACTTTAGTCAAAAGTCAAAAAATTGTCATATCAACAAATTTGTTAATCGATTAACGGGATTTTTAATAGCAATAACCAATTCAAGCAATTATTTTAATTAGAGTGACTAATTTGACAAAAATTAAAGTAACCAAAATAGGAACGACGCTATTTTAAAATTACATGAGGTGTAGTTGATCCTAATAATTATTTATCTAATTAATATGAGTTCTGAATTATTTACTAAAATATTATGTTTTAAATAGTATTTCCAAATTACTATTTGAAATAGCGATTTGATTTTTTTTCCAGCCAAATAGCTGTCTAAAATGACAAGTCCAATGTGACAAGTGAATGAAAATAAAAATAAAAATTCAACAACCTAGATTACCATTCAAAATATAATATTTTAGCAAATAATTTGAGATCCATATTATTTTAATAAATACTTATTCTCATATTATTTTACTAAAAAAACTCAAATTAGGGAAAATTTTATTTTAAATTAATCAATTTTGAATGAGGTTAACTTAGAGAAAACCACGTAAGGTTGCATGCTTTCTTGCTTGCTTCCTACCTCTCTATCTTTCTTTTTTTTTTTTAAGTCTATGGACTCATTACTTTTGGAAAGTGTTATGAAAAAGTTTAGTTTAAAATTTAAGTATTCAATATTAGAGTTAAAAAAAATATTTTTGAGAAATAAAATATTTATTTTAAACATGATGTTGTGAAGTAAAAATATATATTTAAATAATGTTTAAATTAATTAATATTATGATTTTTAGTAAGAATATAAAAGATAATTTAATGTATTAACAATATTTTTAATATATGAAATATAAAATTTAAATATTTGTAAGCGATTAATATTAAATAATTTGTAAAATTTAATTTGAATATAATATATATTAAATATTATTAAAATATAATTATTTTAATTTAAATATATAATGTTATATATTTGAAATAAATTTCAATAGAAAAATAATTATATACCTAATATAAATATTACATAAAATATATTAGATTATAAATAAAGGTTAAAAATGTTATTTTGGCTTCAAAAGTGTTTTTTCAACTTTTTTAACTTTTGACTTCAAAAGTTATCTATTTAGCATTGCGGACACTTTTAACATTACTTCTAAGAAATACTTTTGAGATAAAAACATTGTTAAATAATATGCTTTTAATCTTTTTAAAAGTGCTTTCGAGGATAAAAAAATGATTTGTAAAAACACTTTTTTTAGCCAAAAATAGAAGCATATAATTTTAACTTTTGCTCAAATGTGCTTTTTGGAGAAGCAATGAAAATCAAAGTGCAAATGCTTTCTTTATTTTTTATTTATGTTTTATGGCCACTAATCCAAATATTTTATTTCATTTATATCATCCTCATACCACATGACCTTATAATTCAAGGGAAAATTTAACGAAGTTCAACCTCACAATCTCGTCTTAACATCCCATCAATAAAAAAGGTTTGCATGATCCTCAAAAGATATATAAATAAAAGTTATTGACAACACATATCAATCTTGTAACGGCCCTATGGTCAGGGGTGTCGAAAAGTGCATTCCTGGGACTCTGTTTCGATAAATCGAACTTGTAATATTTACGAAGTTAGTTGTATAGTTAATTAAGTTTCGGTTAAGCGAATTTACTTAAATTAAAAGCAATTAGGTATAAGGACTAAATTGCGTATAGGGTAAAAGTTGAATTATAAATTAAAGAATAATTAAAGAGACTAAAGAAGAAATTATGCCTTATTCCATTTAGTGGACGGCATTAGTGAATTATTTATATAATTTATGTGTAAATTTATTTTATATATTATAATAGTTAAAGTTAAAATATATATTATATTAAGAAAACTTAATAATTAAGTAAATGTGTATATATATTATATAATAATAATTAATTAATGTATAATAAAACAAATAAAAGAAAAAGAAGAAGAGAGAAAGCCATACAATCTAAGATAAGAAAGAAAAAGAAAGAATAAAAGAAGGAGACACATGGCCCAAGGGCTCCAAATTGGTCAAAGTTTAATTGGTTAGTTAATTTAAAATTTTTTTTTATAATTTTTATGTTTTTGAAATCCCAGTACTTAGGGTTACTCAACCCATGTTGAAATTTTAGCAATTATTAAGTTTTTAAGAGTTGTTTAATGTCCAAGCTTGTAAGAAATGATAAATTTGTTGTTTAAGGCATATTTTAAGCCCACACGGCCAGACATACGGGCATGTGACTTGGTCATGTGAGACACACAGCTAGCACACAGCCGTGTGAGGCCATTTCGAAGGGTACACGGCTTGGCCGTGTGACCCAAGTCAGAGAGTTACACGGGCATAGACATGATATGTGACACAATTGTCTGTCCCTACTTCGAATGCCCACACGGCCTGACCATACGGCTGTGTGAACCCTTGCTGTTAAAAATTTTCTAACTTTTTCCAAAAATTTTTAAATGTTCTCAATTTAGTCTCAAATCGTTTCTAAAGTGTTTTCAAACTCTCAAAGGCTTAATAAGGAACTCTATGCATGTTAATGATGAATCATTTTATTATTTTTGAAACGTTTGAAATGAATGATTAGATTACGATTACTCGATAATACCCTGAAACCCTATTCCGACAACGGATACAAGTTAGAAGTATTACAAATCTATCGCATCTTTTTCCAAGATAAATATTTTATCTAATCCATTCAAGTGGGCTCT
This sequence comes from Gossypium hirsutum, assembly GCF_007990345.1. Classification (NCBI taxonomy): domain Eukaryota; kingdom Viridiplantae; phylum Streptophyta; class Magnoliopsida; order Malvales; family Malvaceae; genus Gossypium; species Gossypium hirsutum. The sequence goes on along the minus strand of NC_053447.1, from coordinate 10,417,295 downwards.
AATAATACTCTCAATTAACATCTATCACTCTACTACCCACACCTATAGAGTAGGGAACTTAATATTGAGGCACCTATAATAACCTTCATAACTTAAATGCTCAAACACAACCTCATCACCTCCAAACCACTAACTCTAGTGACTCTACACACCATTTACAATTTGAGCCACTTTGATTGTAGTAATTCTCACATCTTTTTATGACGTGAACCTCCACTCTTATATGTTTTTTGCATCGTGTATAATTTAATTATTGCAACTCTTACTCCTCTCCATCTCCATCTTCTCTAATTTCTTACCAATTTATATCTTCTCTAATTTACTCATCAAAATTTTTAATTATATTTCGCACATCCTTTTACTCATTTCCATCTTCTCTAATTTCTCATCAAAATTTTTAATTATGTATTATAGAAAAAATAATTATCAATGTTAAATTATTAAAATAGTCACTTTTATTTACTTTAGGTTACATTTTAGTCACTTATGTTTGAATTGTTACGTTTTAGTCACTTATGTTAACATGTTGTAATATTTTAGTCACCGAGCCATTAATTGTCGTTAATGGTGTAACAGTAAGCTGACGTGGCACGTTAAATCATCATTTCAAACAAAAATTTTAGGTTAAATTATACAATTGGTCCCCATACTTTTTTCGTTTTGAGCGAGTTAACTTTTTTCTTTTATGTTCTTTTAACTTTCCTTTTTTTTTCTTTTTTTTATTCTCTTTTTCTTTTTCCTCTGTTTTCGTCCCTTCTCCATTTCTTTTAATGTAGTTTCTTTTTTATGTTTTCCATTTGTTAAAACTAAAGGGGTAGAATAAAACGAAAATAAAGGAAAAAAAATTAAATTGTTCAAAAAAAATAAAAGTATAGGAACTAGTTTTAACAAATGAAAAATATAGAAAAATTATGTTAAAAGAGATGGAGAGGGGAGGAAAACAAAGGGAGAAGTAGAAGAGAATGGATAAAAAAGAGTTAAAAGAACATAAAAGAAAAAAATTAAATTGCTCAAAACAAAAAAATATGGGGATCAATTGTATAATTTAACCTAAAATTTTTATTTGAAATGTTGAATTAACATGCCACGTTAACTTACCGTTACACTGTTAACGGCAATTAATGGCTCAGTAACTAAAATGTTACAACACGTTAATGCAAGTGATTAAAATGTAACATTTCAAATATAAGTGACTAAAATGTAATATGAGGTAAACAAAAATGACTACTTTAATAGTTTACCCTAATTATAAAACACGTTTTCATATAATCACTATTGAAAATATTTTTTTATTTCTATTTGTTAGACATGTATTTTAATTTTTAAAAAAATAGAAAATTAAAATTATTTTCTAAAAATGAAAATAGAAATTACTTTCAAAAATCAAATGGAGCCTAATGATCGGTTTGTTTTCACTGAAAATGACTTTTAGAAAATTATTTACTTTTATGAAAAAGTTAATAATTTTTGGTATTTGGATGAATTTGTGTAATATTTTACATTGTTTGACAAATTTCTTAAAAATATTTCATAAAAGTTGTTTTCAATGAAACAAACATACATTTGAGATTTTTTTTATCTTTTTATTATTTAATTGAGTTTATTCTATATCTATAAATTTATATTTTACATTGTTTTTACATATATTAAAAATATTTTGTTAAATTCAGGTTTATTACAATGTCGCTTTTTAGTTACATGACTACCAAATAAGTATTTTCTATTTAAAAATATGACATCAACAAAATTGACAAAAAAAATTTAACAATATCAACAATTGGACTTGATTTTCAAATCTGTGAAGAGTACATAAATAAAGTACAGAGACTAAATTACAAATTTGTGAAGAGTACATAAACTTATGACATATTTTAATATTTATACTATAAAATATTTATTATTAATATATTTATAATTATAATAAATATTTATTATTAAAATATTAATATCGAGTTTTTTCAATAATATGTGAAGAATATCATTTAAAATTAATATTTTAAATTTTATTATTAAAATAAAATTGAAATATTAAATAATGTATTAAAATAATAAATTATATTAACAATTTTTATGAATAAATATAAATAATTAAATATTTATGTTTAATAATATTAAAAAATATAATATTTTATTTTAATATTTTAATATTTTTAAAAATAAAAATAAAATTTATTATCAATATAATAATATTAAGCTTGATTTAAGTTAATTTTTATATAAAAATAAAATTACTTGTAGATGAGCTCTTTTTTGAAAAATGACTTATGCTTTTTAAAAGGGTAAGTCATTTTACAGGAAAAATGATTTATTTATGTTAACCTATAAATCATTTTTCGTTGACCAAGCTGTTTTCTGTGAAACAAACACAAGAAAATGCAAAAAATATTTTTCGTAAAACCTTTTACATGCAGACAAACAGACCCTGATATTCTTCAAAAAATCATGATAAACTATCAATAATAATTGGTTAAAATATGCTACAAGTCTATGTACTCTTCGGAAATTTGAAACTTAGTCCCTCTACTTTTATTTCCAGGGATTTAGTCATTATATTTTTCAGATTTCAAAAACTAGGTCCAATTGTTGACGCCGTCTTAAAATTCTATTATCAAATTCGTTTGTGTAAAATTTTAATAGTGTTAATAATTGAACTTACATTTTTAAATTTGAAAAATAATGAGGTTAAATTTCTTGAAATAAAATAGGAGAACTAAACTTAAAAGGTAGAATTAGAGAGTTTGAGAAATGGTTAGATACAAATCTAAAAAATAAAGAAGGTCCTAGTAATCCAAGAAGAAGAATAGGAAAGAATTAGAATTAGATACAAATTAAAAGGGGTAAATACGATTATGATTTAATGTCTAATTTTATACATGAATTTTGATTTGATCCAATTCTTATAAATTATTAACACAATTATTGATGTTTATATATTGCATACATAAATAATTATATTTATCCAATATAAAAATAGATTGATGTATTTATTTCTTTAAATGTGTATGATTAAATCAAAATTAAAATTTCAAGTGTACATTTGAACTACAATTAGACTTTCACCAAATTAAAATTCATGTGTCCAATTACACATTAAATTAAAATTTATCCCCAAATTTAAAAGTTGAAATAAAATATTCAAAAAGTAAAATGGCTTTGTCCAAAAATAACAATATGACATTTTTCAAAATTTGAATCCTTCAGCACTCTCGATTTCCTTCTACTTTCCCTTTATTTACTTCAACAAATCTTTACTGCATTAGAAAAATGTCTACTGTGGACCCCCCTGGGATACCACGTGACACTTGGTCGGATAAAAGGACTTTTCCCTTTCTCTTCCTCTTCCCAGCCAGAATTAAAAGAACAAATTTTCAGTTTTTCCAAATTTAGCACTTTCTCATCTATTAAACTTAAATTCTTTTTCTCTCAAGCTTTGTACCGATAATGGTCCTCCTTCAGCATAAAACATTGTTGTTAATGGGATCAATCATTTTTGTACCGATAATGGTAATCCTTGGTGGTTTTGGGTGCCATGTTTTTCTCTCTTCATGGTTACAGGGAAATGATGCTTGTCGACGGGATACAAAGGGATTTTAAGAGATTTAAGAAACAAAAGTTATTCACATTTATATATTTTCTATTACTTACCACAATATCAACTTATCATATGAATAAATAAAAATAAAATTTCAAGCATTGGACACTTTGAAAGTACAAATATCACGGAAAAAATAAATTTTATTATTATCTCAAAAGAATGTTATCTTTTTATAAAAATAAAATTGACAAATGTTTTTTTAATATTTAATATTTTATTGTGTGCACTTGTCAATTCCTAATTTTGTCAACCGTTAAGTTTAATGAGGTAGTATGCCAAATATTTTTCTGTCTTTGGCGCAATATATTTATCATCCTAAGAACAAATTATACCAATACATTAATGATAAAATTCACTAATTTTATAATAAACATACATAAAAGTAGCATGGAAAATGCTCAGTGGACAAGAGATGCGTGAATGTTGGACGATAATTTATAACCTTTTAGCGTGGAACAAGTCCAACCAATCACCTTATTTGATATACCAACAGTTTCATGATCGGTGGATCCCCATCCTCCACTGGCTCTACCTTAGCTGCATTCCTCCCTGCAGTCGTTCCAAGAACCCTCTACAGTGAAAGGTTAAGGTCTAACTCATCTTTAACCTCCTCTTTCTGATCATTATCATCACCGCCCTGTTTGCTTTGAGATGTACTGCCGATGCTCGTGGGATTGGGAGGTAATTTCTTCAGCTTATCAGCCTCTTCCATGAAATCTTCACGTTGAAAGGAAGGGTTCCACGCTACAACCTGCTTCTCTTCTTCGAGCAACTTTCGCTTCTTGGTTTCCCTTTGATCATCTGCAGCACCACCCTTATTCACGTTTTCTGCTGATGAGGGGTTGTTGATGATCAAACGATCACGAGCCTCTCGTATGCTCTTGATGAGAGCGTAGAATTTCTCCATATTTTCTTCCTCCTCCTCATCATCGTCACGGGAAATCTTTCTCTTCTTGCTTGCAGAGCTACGACTCTCCATGTTTGATTTTTTTTTTCTTCTGCAGGCAGACAGCTTGTAAGAAGAGTCCAGGGTGAAGATGATAGCCTAAATTATTAGAAAGGTCAAGGTCAAGGTTTCGATCACTTTGCTTTTGTCGCTCTTCCGTAGCTTCCCTACACACTCATTACCCCTTGGACAATATTATCCTCCACTGCTTTCATTATGTTCCTACTTATCGAGCTTGGTGTTACACCAACAAACCCATTTTTGAAGAATTGTTTTCAATAAATTAGATTATTCCACAATTAAGGAAATTTATATAATAAACATATTTATAAAAGATTGTTGTAAAAGCTAAACAAAGTTTTAATTGAACACAATACCGTAGGGTCAAGATTTGTCATTACTCCATACTATTTCAATCAAATATCTAAATCTAAGTCAAATAATAATAATATACGTAAGGATACTTTATAATTATAATTGAATATATGGATAATTATTGGGGTTGAGATTTTTTTATGTGTTATTAAATCGTATTTAAAAAATTAAAAATAAATAAATAAATAGAACATATGACAAAATCTCAACTCTCAATTAAAATTTTTTTCATAAATTCCTCATAGTTTTAATAGAATTAAAATTAAATCACTTCAACTGACACACTTAACCTAACAAGGGCAAGGTGTGCCACAACACACAAGGGAAAAACCCCTTAATTAGTGATGTCGACTTCATAGCTTAGGAGTTTTAGAATGACTCAATTTTCTATTAAACTATTATTTTATGTACTCTGAAATTTAGTATAACTCTTAGAAAAATTTTCTATTAAACATTTTTTTAGTTATTAATTAAAAAATAGAATTTTTTAAAATTTTTGAATAATTATAATTATTTATAGTTTCAAAAATTAAATTACGAATTTTTAGTTTTTTAAGATGTTTTTATATTTTTTTTCAAAAATAGCGATAAATCTTAAATGGTATATCGAAATAGATGTAATACCCTTAACTCGTATCCATCGTTGAAATACGGTTACGGAGCATTATTGTATAAACACATCTTAAAAACATACATTTCCAAACAATTATATAACCATAGCATGATCCATTCAAATACATGCATTTCGTCCCTTAATCGAGCGCTCGATGCCTTAGAAATACTTTAGAAATGATTCGGGACTAAATTGGGAACATTTGAAACATTGAGGAAAAAGTTGGAAAATTTCACTATAGGGGTCACATGGTCGTGTCCCAGCCTGTGTCCGTGCCCGTGTAACTCTCGAAGTTGGGTCATACGGCCAAGCCACACGCTCGTTTGTCAAGCCGCGTAACTCTCGAAATGGCCTCACACACCCATATGCCAGGCTGTGTAACTGTCTGACTTGCAACTTTTAAAACCTACATGGGACACACGGCCGAGACACACGCCCTTGTCTTAGGCTGTGTGGATAAGAAATTGACCAAAATCAAGTCATTTCTTTCACCCAATTTGTAACACTCCTAACCCATATCCATCGCCAGAATAGGGTTATAGGGCATTACCGGAGTTTACAAATTAATTTACAAACATTTCATTATTTCATCAAGCATTCATATTTATAACTAATCAAAATCAAAACATTAATGAGCTAACGTTGGCAAATTTAACTTATTCATGCAATTATAACCAGAATCAAATCATCCAAAATTACTGATAGAACCAATGGATAGTGTGATATATCTCCGACAAGCTTCCAATCCAATCGAGCTTCCGATAATCATTTCAATGCATCTAATAATTATGCATATTACCAATAATAATTCAATTCCAATAATAAAATACATATTTATGTAATATTCATCACCAAATAACATTCACTTTAATTAAAATTATACAAAATATAGTTCATACGAACTTACCAGGCTAAATTGCAGAAATACCAAAATTCAGGGATATTTTGGTAATTTTCTATTTTCATCGAATTTCCACCCAATCTTGATCTAAATTAATATTTCATTCAATTTATTAATTTAAATAATAAAACAATTCATTTCATGCAATTTGGTCACTTTTTGATATTTTTACAAATTTACCCTTAAAATTTTACTTTTATTCAATTTAGTCCCTAAACCTAAAACATGCAAATTAGCCATTTTTAATGAAAACTCATGCTAGTTGAATAATCATATGTTTTCCCCCTTCACCTCTCCATTCCACATCCTTAAATGTATATAACATGCTTATATGTAACATTATCTATAATTTCATTATTTACTTATTTGTTCATTCAAAGCTGTCCACTTGAGTCATAGTCACAAAATTATTTATATGTTGAGCTACATAACTCCAAATTGAGATCCATTAATTTTATATGAAACTATACTCACATATATTCTTACTATAAAATTTTTAAAATTTTTGGTTTAACCAATAAGTACAGTTTATTCTTTAAATTCATCTCTATTCTGCTGTCTGACAGTTTTGATCCTTCTTCACTAAAAATTAATTATCTCCTCGTACAGGATTCAGATAATGTTCCTGTCTATTTATATAGAAATAGACTCGTTAAATATTTTAAACATATAAATTTAAGCCCCTAATCATTTTTATCCAATTTTTTATTATTTTCCAAAGTCAGAACAGGGGAACCCGAAATCATTCTGACCTTATCTCACAAAATTTATTATAACTCATGATTTACAATTCCATTACTTACAACGTTTCTTCTATGAGAAACTAGATTCAATAAGATTTAATTACATATTTTTTTCATCCTCTAATTCAATTTCTACGATTTATGGTGATTTTTCAAAGTTAACCTATCGTTGCTGTCTAAAACTGTTTTAGTGCAAGATGTTAATAATCAAATTTATAACACCCTCATTTCCTTTCTCTACAATATTTTCTATCAATTCCTCTTGTTTCCCTTCACTAACATATCAAGAACATAGAACCTTATATAATAAAACCCTACATTAACATCAATTTCATACTTTTTCAATAATACCAAACTCAAAAATATATTGAAATCTTGATGTTCTTACCTTGCTCTATTGATTTCAATCTTTAACTTGATTTTATCTCTCCTTCAGCCTCTATTTCTTGAATCTAACTTGATATTCTAGCTCTCCATGGTCTCCTTATCAATTTTCTCTCTTGGTGGCTATGGAAATTTCTTTGATTTCTAAGTGAAAATGGTGAATTTTTATTAAGAGGACCAAATTGTAAAGAAAAGAAAGTTTCTTTCTTTCTTTTCTCTTCATACGTTGGAATGCATAGGAGAAGATGATGATTCTTCATCTTTTCTTCCATATATATATACTAAATAAAATAATAATAAAATGATAAAATATCATTTAAAAATCAAATTAAAATATTAATAAACTAATATTTATTTATTTAATCTAAAATATCTCCAACATCATCATTATTTTCTAGATTTCTCTTTCTTCTAATTGACCATTTTTCCCTTTAGATCTTTAAAATTCCATCCTTGAGTCATCACTTAATTTGGTAAAATTATGATTTAGTCCCTCATAATTCTTCATCTATTTAATTTGGTCCCAATTCATCCATTTTCCTTAGTTTCTAGATTATTCCACCCTTAAAATATTTACACTATTGGTCCTTCAAATTTTTCATATTTACACTTTAACCCCTCAAATTTTGAGTATTTACTATTAGGTAACAAAACTTTTCTCACTTTTGCAATTTAATCCTTTCTTTAATTAATATGTCATAATATATTTCCCAATGTTGTCATAACTCCAAATTCTCCTTTTTGTCACTTTATTTCCTTACTATATCAAAGATAATATCTTACTGTAAAAATTTTCGGGGTATTACACAATTCAAACATGTACCTACAAGCCATTTGCACATATAACCAAGACCTTAAAACATGCCCAAAACATGCATAAATGACCAAATCTCTATACCAATAATCCCTACAACCAATATGCCAATAAGGCACCTCAATCACAAAGATTCATCAATAGCAACATTCAAAATCTTTAATAGGTTCAAAAATGAATGTACGAACTAGCTGAATTTAATTGCAACGATCTTAAAAATATAAAAATTAAAAGAAATGGGTGAAAAATGGCTTACCATGCATAAATTGAAGCATGGCCGAACCTTGGTTCTTCTTGCCATGGTATTTCGGCGATGAACAAAACAATTTGGAGAAGAAAACCATTATGTTTTCTTATATTTTAACATTATTATTTTATTTTAATTATAAAAATAACATATAAAACATTAAAATTACAAGAAATTAAAGCATCAAACCATCTTACTATTTAAAGGATGGTTAATTTATCCATTAAGGCCATCCAATTATAATTATTTAATCAATTAACATCTTCAAATTAATAGCAATTAACTTTTTCAATTATTACGATTTAATCCTTTTTAATTAATTAACTATCTAAACATTAAAATTTCTCAACGAAACTTTAATACAATTTAATAACACTCCGTAAATATTTATAAAAATATTTACGGCTCAATTTATAGAAACGAGGTCTCGATACCTCATTTTCTAAAACCACTTGAGCTTAGGGTCTTACCACTTAAACCTAATTGTTCATTCAAATAATATAATTTTTCAATTCAAAATTTATTTTAATACCACATTTGACTTGTAAATATTAAATAATAATATTTACGAACTTACTCGTCGGATTTGTGGCCCCGAAACTACTGTTTCTGACACCACTGAAAAACGAACTGTTACAATAAATCAGTATCGATACATACTGTAGAAAATGGTACATCCTCCAGTACAGTACTGACTACCTTGCCTTAATCAAGTTTATCATACTAATTATATTTTTTTCTCTTATTTTTTTAAAAAAGAGTTTTAAATATACATGGTATTTATGTTCTTTAACTTGAAATTTAGTCATATTGTCATCAATATTTATGGTAAGTTTAATTTTTTTAATTTAACTCAAACAAATTTATTCAACTTGACTCAAATCTCATTTCACTTTACTTGATTCGAAAAAATTTCAATATGACTCATCAGGTCAACTAACTCAAAATTTGTTCACTCGATTCGATCGAATGCTCATCCCTAATTTTGAGAGGGCAGTGCAAAAGTTTCAATTGGAGTCTTTACATTGACAACAAATATGAATTTTATTGAGTTGAGTATGGAGGAATTGCCATACGATGCTACATATGATAATGTAAATGCTAGAGGTGTCCATGGGTTGAGTCAAGGCCCGTTCCCAAAAATTTTTCAAGTCCAAACTAATTCTTGGGCTAGCTCAATCTGCCCAAAAACCTCATTTTACTATTCAAAAATTAATAAAATATTAAAAATATTTTTAGTTGATATTTTATAATTAAATTTAAATTTAAAAATATTTTTATTATTTAAATTGAATTTGGGTCGGGTCGACCAAAAGTGTAAAAATACTTGTCCAAGCTCGACCCAAGTTGAGTTAGACAAGCTACCCAGCCCATGGGCAAGTCTAACGTCGACAATGTACCCTATGATGACGAAGAAGACAATGATGGTTTTGATTTTGACCGAGACATCTTAGCTAATACTACTACAAACTTTCTTTAGCTTGGTGGACCTACTTGCGTTCTTACATCGAGTGAACCTTCATCCCATATGCGCATCATCCACATAGATGCAATGCATGTTTTAAAATTTCTAGAATATCCTGATATATTATTAGGGCATTGTAACAACAATCAAATACCACAACTGATAAAGAATGATGTGGATGAATGCAGAAGCGGATCGTAAAGTTTGTCAAAATCGCAAATTTGACTTAGGATTGTAAACATTCGGAAAGAAACTTGGATTTTTGACACAACCTGAAACGCAATCAAATCCAAGTTAGATAGAAAAATTAAAATAAATAACTAATATAATTAAAATAGAATAATAAATCTACGATTACAACAATAAGGAAGAAATTAAAAAAGATAGATGGAAAGATAGAACGTGGTACGTAGAAGTCTTAAGAAACTATTTTAAAAGAAACTCAAGAGAAATTCTTGAAAAGAAAACTTAAAGAGAATTTATTAACTCAAAAGAGAAGTTGAATAATAATGAATTGGATGATCTGTGTACAATGCAAATATATATAGGCTAGTTAAATAAATCTAAATAAAACTCTGAAGTATACTAGAACTCTAAATAATCTAAACAAGAAGTTTAGTTTAAAACTAAACTTTCTTGTTAACATAAAACTCCTAAATAACTTGAACTACTTAATAATTATTAAAAATTTGGAATAATAAAATATTAAATAATGATATTTACAGAGTTATTATATAGGGCAATTAAAATTCGGATGGTCAATTTAGTCGAAAATGTGGTTAATTAGGGCCCATGGACTAAATTGTAAAGTCCAATCACTATAAATTTTTAATTAGGAAATGGATTGGGGACTTAAATTGCAATTCGCCCAAGGTTCAAAACAATAATTAGACCATGCTTAAGTAAGTTTTAGTGCATGGTATCATTATATGCAAATTAACTTAAGTAATTTAGGATTTGTTAAATTAAAACTTAGTTAATTATGTAATTAAAACTAATCAACAACATAATCCTAGTATAAAAGCTAAAAGATAGTGGAAATATGGTCATCTTCTTCACACAACATCGATTCTCCATAGAAACAGAAAAGATGAAACCATTTTTAGGGTTTGATATTCAGCCAAGAAATTAGGTAAGAAATCTAAGTCCATTTCTTGTAATTTTTGTAGATTTGAGGTCATGAGAGCTTGATTTAGCTAGCCCATATACTAATTTGTAAAACTGTTAAAGTTTTATAAAGTTACTATTGGTGAGAATTAGATGAAATTAGTGTGAAATTGCTAGAAATTAAGCTTAGATTAAGAAAAGGACTAAAATGTAAAGCTTAATTATTAGTTTTGTACATTAGGGACCAAATTGAATAAAATTTAAAAGTTTCAAATTTTGGAATAGGAAATAGATAGTCCTTAATGAGCAATTGTAAAATCAGATTTCAATTAGAAACTTTGAATTGAAAGTTATGTTTGTCTTGGAATTAGGGACTGAATTAAATAAATTGTAAAATATGCTTGATATTGTAATTGATTTTGATTTGAACTGAATTCGATAGTATTGTATGTTTGTGATTTTAATTAGCTAACAATGACATGGAACCGTTGAGAGGGAAAAGAAAATTGAAAGTCGTCAAGTAATAGCTCAGAAATTCAGTTTGTATTTATATGATTCGAGACTAATTTAATTACCGCATATTCATGTTATTTTGCATTATACAATATTGAGGTGAGTTGTTATTGGATTTTTTAATTGAATTGCTTCGGTTGAGATTGACTTTCGAGACAAGGACTAAATTGAATATAATAGAAAATTTTATGATTTGATTAATATATGATAATTGGTATGAAATTGAGTTGAAATATGTTGTCTTATATGATGAATTGATGGTTAATTGGATATGATAAAGTATGGCTTGAATTGTTGATATTGAATCAGAAATTTGGTTACCCTATTAGCTGTTCGGACCAAGTCGAATATAGTTGGCATGCCATAGGGTCAAATTATTGATTGAAAACCATAGTTTTCGGGTAACCCTGTGTGGTAGATTGTACACATTGAGTCATAGTTGCCGAGCAACTTGGGCTAACAGATAAATTAGATTGAGAAAACCATTGTTATCAGGCAACCCAGGGTGGTAGTATGTACTTGTATAACGTTATCGTTGCCGAAAAACCCGGGTGACGGATCCACGTATCCATTTTGAGTATGTGTCTCGTTTTGAGTCTGTTTTCGGATAACCCTGGGTGGTAGATTGTACACATTGAGTCATAGTTGCCGAACAACTCGGGCTAACAGATAAATTAGATTGAGAAAACCATTGTTATCAGGCAACCCAGGGTGGTAGTATGTACTTGTATAACGTCATCGTTGCTGAAAACCCGGGTGGCGGATCCACGTATCCGTTTTGAGTCTGTGTCTCGTTAATAGGGTTATAAACACGTGAATTGATTAAATGGTAATGTGAAATGGTAAATGTAAAGGAAATACGATATGTGATAGAAAACAAATGAATCAAAAACGAGCCCAAGGGCTAATCGAGTATAAATGAGCCAATAGGCTCGAAAATGATTGAAATGTGGAATAAAATTTGACATATGTGTATAAATTTATATACTAAGAGGGATAAATTAGTTAGTATGTATGAACTAGGGATGAAAAGCGAGATGAACCAAATGATATGTGAAGTTGTAAATGATTGGTAAGTTTGTGTATATGGTCAAATGAATTGGTATAAGGTGGTTATATATATACTTATCATTGTGAAAATGATTGTGTTATGGTATGAAATGGCACGAGTTTAAATTATAAATTGAGTTTGAATTGTATGTATGAAATTGTTTAAATTCTTTCTATATTGACTTGAATAATAGAAATATCACTGAGTGTAATTGCTCAACGTACGGTTTGTTTTCTCCGTGTGTAGGTATAGTAGATTCCTGATAGTTTGCACAGTAGATCTAGCATCCTGGAAGCAATCCCCAACTCAAAAAAGTTTATATAAATCTTGTTTTGTTGTAAGTATGACATGTATGTAGGTTGAGTCAATTTTGGTATAAAACTATGTCTATATACACTTTTGATTTAGAAGTTTGGTGTATGAACTTGGTCAATTAATTACATTATATAAATGGATTCAAAATATGAGGTTGAATGTTATGAAATGCCGCAATGGTTTATGGCATTGGTGAATAGGTATTTATGCTCGAAGTTATGAATGACTTGTACTAAATGGTTGAATTATAGAAAATGTGATATTGGTATATCATAGAATAAGTGTTATGGTTCAAGAATTGGCTCATTTAGATAGCATATTTTAGCTGAAACTATGTTGTGATTAAGCAATTTGGTACATTGAAAAATTGTAGGTTGATGTTCATTTGATATTTTGCAGAAATAGTTTGTCACGTTGCGACGTCGAGCATGAATCGTTGCAACGAGACCTAATCAGTATGTTGCGTCCCAACGAGGAACCCCTAACGTTGTCACATCAACTTAAAATTTTATAAACATTATAGTTTAGTCCTAATTCGATCTCAGATTAGCATTAAAGCTTTCGTAAGCTTGTATAAGACCCGTAAATGAATATTTAACATCTACGTACTTAACTTGCTTGTGATTGAATGTTTAACGATATGAATTTAAATTATAAATTACTTGTAATTGCTCCGACAATGAATGCGACACCTTATACTACAAACTCGATGATCATGTTGAGTATAAAATATTACATGTGATATAAGATAATTATTTCAAAAATTGTGATTGATTTTTATCGATAACATCATTTTCAAAGTTTTAATTAACTTGTAATAAATAATTTTTAAGAGTAAATGTGATGGGAAAAGGTGTGAGGGACATTCACACAATCGTCATAGTAGAGGAAAGAGTGACGCATGCATAATGACACATGCGATGATGACTTCAAGGAATAATGAATGGAGACTTTGGAATTAGTGGTGTAGGCTTACATGCTGACCTGCACCACATATTTTATATTATATTTTTCATGCCGGAAATTCGATGATTATATACCTCAAAATAATAAAATATCATTTTTATTCGTCAGAAAATTAATTAATGTTTGTGACTCCAGTCAACTCTCAATTAAACTCTCCTATATGTTTTTTATTGGAACGAACTGTACGAATTAAATTAGGGTAAATTATTGAGATGGTCACTCGCATTTCTATTTTACTTATCAATTCCTTTTCATTTAACCACTCATTAAGTTCATTTTGCATTTTAATCGCTCCACAATTTAAAAATATAATAATAAATCTAGGCTTTACTATTTAACTTAATCTTGATTTTTAAAAAAATCAATAATTTTAACCTTTAATATTTACATATTCTTAATTTAATTTTAATTCTAAAAATTAAAAAATAAAAATTATTAAAATTTATAAATATATATATAGAATATTCAAAAAAAATATTAAACTTTAATATACTTTCACATCTTCCTTTTTCATAATTTAATATATTTTAAAAATACACAAGTTTGACCCAAACTTTGAAACACCACTGAAGCTGCTAGCTTGGCCACCAGCACCAGTGTTGCCACCGCGGGTGGCTCCGACGGGATTGAGCTTCATTCAGTGCTTTAGTGAAGTTCCTCACAGCTTCCTCTATCAAGCTCTTCATGGTTTCCTCGTCAAGGTCGACCATTGTTCTCGTTCAGGTTATGGGATCCAGCATCAACACCAATGTTCCTAAGCAAATCATCAGCCAATTCTTCAATGGCTTTATTCTCTTCGATTGCTTTTTCCCAAGCTATTAGCCTTTCTTCCATGTATATGTTCTCACGTCGCATATCTTCCAGTTCAGCTTTCGTGACATTCTCTGCATCCTGTATTAATTGCCCAAATAAAAAGGTCAATGATGAATGAAGAATAAGATCTAAAACTGAAATGATTCAAGGGAAATGATGTTACCATGTCACAAAAAAAAAAACACCAAAAACAGATTTAGAAGGCTGAGAATGAATAATAACTTAATATGGAAGAGTTAGTTAAACCATGAAAGCTAATTAGAAAAAAAAAGTTTAAGGGTTTGGCACTTATAAGCAATGATTTGGACATGTCATTAGGATAATGTTTTTGTTTAAAAAACTGAAAATAACTTATTATCATATTTCAAGATAAATTGTTTTAGTATTTTCTGGCAAAAAAAAATGTTTTGGTAATCTAATATATAATTGTTAAATATATATATGTCTTCAATAATTATAAAAAAGGAAAATAAAAAAAGTGTGAAAATATATTAAATTGTAACAATTTTAAATTTATTTTTATAATTTTTTGAATATTTTATATATTTATATAAATCTTAATTAAGGTTTTAATTTTTTTTTGTATTTTTAAAATTTTAAAATATTTAAAAAAATTATATTTAATTTTTAGAATCAAACGTAAAATTAAAATTGATAGAAGGTGTATTTTGGATAAACCATGAAAACACAACAAAATTTGCTACAATAGGTAAAAAATAGCACACCACTAACCCTCAGGCCCTACATTCAGACCCATTCACTAATTAAAGAAGAAACATTAACAATAGACTTGCAACATAATAACTTAGCTTGTACATCCATTTTAATCTGATTAAAAGAGTTTGAATTTGCCTTCATGCACTTCCCACATAATCTTCCATTCCTCACCTGCCAAACATAGTAAATGAAAGCATTCCAAGAAACCCTTATAACAATGGCTTTTAAGGACTTCCCTTTCCCATACTTCAAAGCCCAGCTCAATATATCCAAGATTCATGTCACAAAAACTCCCCACATATTAGCAAATTCTCACCCAAAGCAAGTTAGAACGTGAACAAGAAGCAAATGAATTATCTCTGGACTTATCCTCGATGCCACACAAACAACATAAAGTACCAATTTGACCACCCCATTTCAGAATTCTGATTTTTGTAGGCAACGTATCTTGGACAACGACCATGTGATGAATGCATATCTTGGAATTGTAGGGCTCCCCCATATATACCACTCTATGCCAAGAAGTTTTGTCAAGCTTTTGTATAGTTCTTTCCCAGCTTCTTTCAAGCACAACTATGCTTAGGTAGAGACTGCACTTGCCAAATATTTGCACCCTTGAGAACATATAGCTCAAACCAAGCCAGCCAAAGAGAACCAACCATGTCAGCATTCCGACCAAACACATTTTAACAGAAGAGTGTCACTTGGGTTACTATCTGAATAGTTTACCCTTAAATTATCTAACTAGAAACCCTAAAACCTTAATGGGTCTGCATTCTTACATGATATCTTCCACCTAATTACCTACTTCCTACACTTTAATCTCTATATCTAATCTTAATCTACAACCTTAGCTTCCGTTTTTAATGCTTATTAATTAGAGTAGCATACTAGTCCTTGAATCTTCCCTGATATATTGATCAAAAGACAAACTATATCTGCCCTAGTATATTCTCTCTCAAACTAAATTTTTTATTTTTTTCGGTGAAAACAAAAGAGTCTGGTTCAAGCTAAAACCAGGCTAATGAAGTATGCAGTCCGCAGTAGACATAACACCAATCAAATCATTAATTAGGACATAATTAATACCATCAAACTACTTAGTTTTATCACTAAATGTAATAATATATTCACTATATTTGCAGTGATAAGACATGAGAGTTCCTTGTATTTTTGTTCCTTGGGAAGGGGGTTCTCGCCCTTAGATTTCAGTTAAGACATAATTGATTTTTAGTTTATTGGAAGGATGCTTGACCTACTCAGTACTCTCCGCGGGTATGTTAGGAGTAACAGAAACTGTTACTCCTAACATGCCCCTTACTTATCAATTCTTCTTCTCATCAAAAGCTTCTTGACTTGTATCAGTAACACAAAGTAGATCTCGAAACTTAGTGAAAATTCCCACTGACAAAGGTTTTGTCAAAACATCAGCAATTTGGTCTGATCCCGAAACATGGCCAACTTGAAGTACACCATCTGTAACTTTTTCTCTAACGAAAAACAAATCCATCTCTACGTGCTTGAATTTTGAATGTAAAACCGGGTTTCCTGCTACTGCAACAGCAGCTGAACTATCACACCATATCAATGCTTTCCTTGGAACTGGAACATGCAACTCAGTCAGTAATGACCGAATCCAAACCAATTCTGCAGCGAGATGAGCAACACTTCTATATTCTGCCTCTGCTGTTGACCTAGAGATCACTTGTTGCTTCCTTGAGCTCCAGGAGATCGGGTTCCCTCCAAGAAACACACAGAATCCTGAAGTGGACCGTCGATCATCTACATCCGAACCCCAACTAGCATCCGAGTATCCTTCAAGTAAAAACTTCGACGAACGAACAAACTTCAACCCATAATTCAGTGTGCCTT
This sequence comes from Gossypium hirsutum, assembly GCF_007990345.1. Lineage (NCBI taxonomy): Eukaryota > Viridiplantae > Streptophyta > Magnoliopsida > Malvales > Malvaceae > Gossypium > Gossypium hirsutum. Next base: position 10,399,858 of record NC_053447.1, on the reverse strand, counting down.
GTAGATATCTTAAGATTCTTTTCACAACTTTGAAATGCAAATCCGAAGGTTTATGCATAAATTGACAAACTTTGTTAACAGCATACGCTATGTCGGGTCTAGTAATTACCACATATTGCAAAGCACCAACGATACTTCGATAATGACTTTCATCTTCAACAGGACTCCCAGTATTAGCAGAAAGATGACCGGTGGTGACCATTGGTGTAGGTAAACTATTTGACTTCTCCATAGATGCACGTTGAAGAAGATCCAGAATGTATTTTCTTTGTGTGAGAAACAGCCCTTGTGTAGTGTACTTGACTTCAACTCCAAGAAAGTAACTTAGCTTCCCCAGATCTTTTAACGAAAACCTGGCATTTAATTGAGTAACAAAATCACCTATGAACACAGTATCATTCCCAGTAATGATAATGTCATCGACATATATCAACACATAAATCAACTGGGACTTGGTTTGAAAAATGAACAGAGAATTATCGGCTTTGGAAACTTCAAACTTCATGGACACCAGGAATTCACGCAACTTATTGAACCACGCCCGTGGTGCTTGTTTGAGACCGTACAAGGCTTTCCGAAGCTTGCAAATTAGCTGCTCACCATTTGCCCCTCGCTTTTCGAACCCCGGGGGCTGCACCATGTAGATATCTTCACTCAACTCGCCATTCAAAAAGGCATTATTTATGTCTACCTGTCGAAGTGGCCAGTTAGACAACATAGCTAAGGCAAGTACAACCCGAATTGTAGTTGGTTTAACAACCGGGCTGAATGTTTCTTGAAAGTCGATACCAGCTTCCTGCAAGTAGCCCTTAACCACGAGCCTACCCTTATATCGAGCAATAGACCCGTCTGCATGTTTCTTCAGTTTAAAAATCCATTTACAACCAACGGCTCATCGTCCTTTAGGTAGTGGCACGAGATCCCAGGTTTGGTTAGCTAGCAAAGCATCATATTTCGCTTTAGCAGCGTCTGTCCATGCCGGGCTTTGAAACGCCTCACTTATCGTCAAAGGCTCCTTTTCAGCCAATACCGAAGCTAAAACTTTCGGTTTAAAAATTCCATTCTTTGAACGGGTCTGCATGGGGTGCATATTAACATTCAAAGGAGCTTCAACTTGACATTCACTCTGTCCATGTGTCAACGAAATTTCTGACCGACACTCATTTGGACCACATAATGGAGAAACCTCTGTTGGAAGAGAGATACCACCTAACGAGCTGCAACAAGGAGGAGTATGATGTGATGGAACTGAAGAACATGCCATTGGAGATGTCCTAACCAATCGTGTGTCTGCTTGTGTTAAACCTGTTTCAGGAAAATTATGACGCATAATAATAGGGAGCATGGTCTGCTGTTTACAAGAGTCCTTCATGACATTGTTGTGGAACTTTGAACAAAAACCACCATGGAACGGAAATCTTTCCTCATCAAACCGAACGTGTCGAGAAAGATACACCCTACCATCATCAACAAGACACCGAAACCCTTTTATATTCAGGGTACTCCCAAGAAAAACACAAACTTTTGACCTGTACTGTAGCTTGTATTGCTGAAAAGGTCTCAAATCAGGTAGCAAGCACAGCCAAACACCCGAAGAGTAGTATAGTCAGGTTTGTTACCATGAAGTTTCTCATACGGACTCATTTGATGTAAAACTAAGGTAGGCAGTCTATTTACTAAATAAACAGTATGTGCAAAAGCATAATACCAGAACTTCAATGGTACACCAGATTGAGCTAGAAGAGATAATCCCATATCAACAATTTGTCTATGCTTCCTTTCAGCCACTCCGTTCTGCTCGGAGGTGTATGGACAAGTAACCCTATGTTGAATACCCAGTCGAGAAAACTCTTTTGTCAAAACACGATATTCTCCCCCACCATCTGTTTGGAACATCTTGATAGAACAACCAAATTGAGTTTTTACCATCTGATGAAAATTAGCAAAACAAGAAGCAACCTCAGATTTATTTTTAAGAAAGTAGATCCAAGTATATCTACTGTACATGTCAACAAAGGACACGTAATAGCAAAACCCATTGGAAGGCACATGAGCTGGCCCCCATACATCAGAAACTACAAGCTCAAAAGGAATCTTGTACACTGTAGTGGAAGCAGGAAAAGGAAGCTTTTGAGCCTTGCCCATTTGGCAGGCCGTACATATAGTAGGTAAACTATTTTGTACAAACGAGATTTTACAAGATTTTAACACTTGAGACAAGACATTAGAGCACGGATGTCCAAGTCTATTGTGCCAAAAAACTGCAGAGGAAAGTTGGGTACTGTTTATTGAGCACGAACTAGGCTTCGAAAGAAAACTTGTACTATCGAGAGTAGACTTGGACAGCTGAAAACGGTAGAGACCTTCATGCATGTGGCCCTCGAGAAGGATCTTCCCTGTCTGAATGTCCTTCACCAAACAGAGAAAAGGATAAAACTCAAAAAAGACACCGTTATCTTTTGCAAACTGTCCCACAGATAACAAATTTTTGCACACTGTAGGAACATGTAACACACGCTGAAGATGAAGAAGCCTAGAGCCAGCCAGAATATTAGAAGATCCTATATTAGCGATAGGTGCTGACTTACCATTGCCCATAACAACCTGACCTGCACCTGTATAAGGAGTCACTGACATAAGAGCGGATCTGTCAGGTGTAACATGATTTGTTGCACCAGAATCTGGATACCAGGTTTGATCAGCTGATGATGACGATGAAGTTGACAGTCGAGAGCACGAACCAGAACAATTAAGTACAGAAGAGCAAGCCGTGGAGGAAGGAGCAAACTCGTGCACTTGATGAAAATTGACTGAAGGGTTTTGTCCAAAATAATTCTCATCAAATCGATGATAACAATTTTGTACAATATGACCAACCTTACCACAAAGTTGACACTGTGGTCTAGAACGAGACCATCCTCGACCAGTGCCTCTATTTCTGCCACGCGACCAACTGCGAGTCGAACCACGAAAACCTTGTTTTGAGTCCTGAGCATAAGAAGGTTTCGAACTATCTGCATCATCTTGATATTTAGTTAAGTTTGCCTGCAAAGGAGTTTCTGACAAAACAGCCAACTGTCTAGCCTCAAAATCAAGAAGCATATCAGTCAGCAAGTCCAACGAAACTGAAGCCGCAGACGCAAAAACACGAATAGACTCATATTCAATGGGAAGCCCAGACAGAATAACACTAGCTTGCTCTTTTTCCGTAACATCACTGCCAACAGCTGTTAAGCTATCAGTAAGAGTCTTGACCTTATGCAAATATTCTTTAACATTTAAACTACCTTTCTTGATCGAGTATAATGCATGACGCATACTCGAGATCTTAATATTCGACGTAGCACCAAACCTTCTTTCAATGGTGTTCCAAATATCAAGACTCGTTTTAGCTGCAGTTAGATGAACCAAAACCTCGTCCGTGACAGTCAAAACAAGCCAAGCAGCAAGAAACTTATCCTGTTTCTTATGAACAAGAAAACGAGGATTATCAACAACACGACCATCAGCTTCTACAAGAACAGCAGGAGAAACAGAAACCGTGCCCAAAACAAAGCCTTCAAGCCCATATCCTTCAAGAATCAGCAACAACTAATGTTTCCACAGCAAGAAATTATGGTCTGCAAGTTTGACCGTGTCATGCTTGGTAAAATATTGAACGGTTGAAGATCCACCAACACCAAGATCCTGCGACTGAGTTGCTCCACCAATATTTGAAGAATTATGCGGAGTATCTGCACTTGGCTCCATGAGAAAACAAAAAAACAACAAAACTATTTGATGAGAAAAAAAAATTTGGCTCTTGATACCATGCTAACCTTTCAACAACTTAATGAAATCATTCTTCATTCATATCTCATAATGCTGATTACAAGGGGTATTTAATGCATGCAGTACATGCAACCTCACCAGTAACTACTAACCGAAAACTTAACAACTTACTAACTAATAACAGAAACTGTTACTCCTAACAGGGTAATGGTCCTGGCTCTTTAATTTATAAATATTCTTGCCACATCACAGTATATGAGACTGCCTGAGAGCTCGGTCAATAAACACCCATCCATCGAAGAGAGAAAAGAAAGAGTGAAAAAGGAACTGAGCCTGGATTAATCAACTCAACAGTCACTAATACTATTTCCCGAAGCAGCATTGTTTGTTTGTGAAGCATTGAATTGGGTTGGATGCAGAATAGGTGAAAGCAACTATAATCTATTGAAGCGTTGTGTTTACAAAAGAACGTAGGGTATGGGTCAAAGGACAAAAAGCTGAAACATCGAAAATTTGTTGGGACCGCTACTTTTCCAGAGCACTTAAGTCTACACTCTTCGATGATATCCTGATTTATATATGATTATTGTATCTCCATGCTGCGCGTGATGGACCTAGACCAGACGGAGACTCTTGTCCCGGCCCCTCCACTTTGTTTACTAATATTTATTAATTTCAGTGCTGCTATCTACCATAAAACCTAAAAGAAAGAAATTGATGACGGTTTATTTACTGCATGCCTTGAAATCAACCCCACTTTCCCCCATTTATTCTCTAATTATATCTTCTCTTTCTGCTTTAGTTTCTCGTCCTCTACTAGCTTTTTGCAGTTGGATTTGTTTGTTTACAAGAGCTTTTATCGTGGTTTTAAGACACACTACCAATGTGTGGAAAGGTGGAATATTCTCGCTCTAACTTTTCACTTGTTTGTGACTTGTATGCCTCAGTGCTACCTTTATATGCCCTAAAATAAATGCAAAAGCTTTATCAGATGCCACGGGGACTCCGTCACTTGAAAAAAGAAAAATTGCATACTATCCAAGTCGAAGCATTCATAATCAAACTGCATTGCGAGGCACAGCTTTCATAAAACATGCATTAAAATCGATGAAACCAGAGGTTAAAGTTCATTTATTGATGATCAGTATTCTGATGTCTGCGTATATTAGTTTGCAAAAACCAGATGTTTATTCTAACATAGAAATTTAGCAATAAAACATACAAACTAGGAGTAGAGATTATAATATGGACCATTTTTTAGAATGATCTTATAATTCGAAATACAATCCCGGTACATCCATGGCTTTCCTTTCAATTATATGTATTCGTATGCATGTATTTAAGCTAATTTACATGGGGAAAAAAACAGAAGATTATAATTCTAAATCATCCACAATAACCCATATCGTTATTATCCAAGATTCGTCGAGGAATACCCTCCATTAAGCAGGAGACAGGAGGAATGGTTAGCGTTTCCATATCCCCATAAGCATTCCAACAAAAAGGGTCCAAAACTATATCTCCTTGAGCTGGAAGAAGCTCGATATCAGAGAGTGTGATGTTTGTACATGGAACTGAATCGCTGCAGGCAAGATGCATCGGAGGGCTTCGGATATCATAGGTTCCCTTGATGCTTTCATACAGTATGTCTGATACATAAACAGCTGATGTTTGGTTTGCGCACCCCTTTGTGAGGCAGTAGAATTGATCTATTATAATTGGATTCCTAACGCTTTCCATGTGAATGTTACTGAATGTTATGCCTGATACAGCTCCAGATCCACCTTGCCATGTCTTGATCCTAACACCGTTATCTGATACTTTAATCACGGAGTCTCGAACCGTGATGTTGGAGACGCACGCTCGTGAATTATGATTACCTAGGCTCCCAATGCTGAGGGGAAGAATCAAAGGGAACATATTTGATAAGGATAAGATTTGGCAAACACGAAATCAAAAGGTTAGTATTGTCCAAAAGAAACTTTTAGAACTACCTGATTCCATGACCAGGTCCGCAAGTTATGTTCTTAATATCCACATCATAGCATCCTGATCCAATAGATATGCAATCATCACCTGTGAAGCAAGATCATCAAGATGGCGAGTCTAATTATAAGGAAAGAGAATTGAAATTTTGGGAAGATTTTTGGGATTTTGGCCTAACCATTAGAGATAACTGAATTATAAATTTCAACACCATTTGTATTCTCTATGTGAATCCCATCGGTATTGGGACTCAGGGCAGGAGCTGTTATGTGAAGGGATTCGACATGGACATTCTTGCAGCCATCGAATCTAAAGTGGAATTGGGGGCTATCCTTAACTTTAAGTCCTTGCACAGTCAAGTTGGAGCTCATGAAAAATCTTATAGCCTGCATCATGAAGTTTGAAATGACTTAAATTTCTTTGTATTATCTTGGGGGAGGGGCACAATAATTTTAAATCAAGTCTGGCAACTTACAATTGGGCTGTCACATGGTCCAGACAATGTTGTTCTGTTTATGCCCTGTGCCAATACAAAAAGATTAGCTATTAACTCAACTGCATAAGTTTTTTTTAAAAAAAAGTACCAAGAGTGAAGTCAGCTGTACCTTGTGGGGTTTGCAAGGAAGATCCCACCATTTTTGCCCTCTACCATCAATGAGACCACCTCCTTGCAAGGACATACCATTGATTCTGTAAAAGACAAGCCACTGGCGCTTGCTGCTATTCTTCGGCCAGTCTTCGGGTCCATCAGGAGGCATAAGTGTACCATCAACCTTCAAAAAGATGTACCCCATCAACACATTGCGTTGTTCCTCTTTATTATCCCTCAGAAAAGGCATAGGCGCTTACAATCAGAGAAAAAAACAAGTAGTAAATTACCTGAAAGACAAGTCCGCCTTGACAAGGACCTGTAAAAATTGTGGACTGAATCATGAAGGAAAAACCAGAAGGAACATGAAGGACTGATGCATTAACTTGACAAGCAGAGTCCCATGCCATCTTGAATGCTTCTGTGTCATCTGTCACTCCATCCCCTACAGCTCCGAAGTTTCTTACATCGAAAACACCAGTAGAAATGTTGGCATTTCCATCATTAGATGGACTAGAAGGCTCGGGAGCAAAAGGAACAGTGGGGTGAGGTGCGGATGGACTGGAAGGCTCTGGTGCAAAAGGACCAGAAGCAGGCTCAGGTGCAAAGGGACTGGAAGGCTCGGGTGCTGGAAAAGGAGGTACTGAAATTTCAGAGATTTTGTGATGGTGAGTATGATGTTTGTGTTTAGTATGGTGATGATGCCATCTACCTTGGGCGGACAAGAAGAAACAGACAAAAGACATGCAAAATATAGATAGGGATAGACGAGAATGCACCATTTTAAAGCAAAAATTGGTTCAATCAATGAGGACAAAACAGAATTCAGTTGGCAAACAGGTATGGTTTTTTTTGCAGGGAAAAAAGAAAGAGCTCAAGTTATTTAGTCACTGTCAATAACTAAATGAAAAGGACGAGAGAAAAGGACGAGAGAAAGGGTGGAGTTCACAAGAATGAATGCATTCTCAAGTTGCGGAACGTAGAGAACGAAGCAAGCGACTTCCTTTGATTGAGTGAACACAGTGAGCACTGGGCAACTTGGTGAAGAGTTAACTGAGTTTGGCAATTTGGAATGCATGGTGAATCACAAAGTCTGAATATATATACTATATACAAGAAAATAACAAAAAACAGATAGTGGGAAGGATTATCAAAAACATCTGCAACTTTAGATTATTTTAATGGAGTTTTGGAGGCGGGAACCGACCAATTCCATATAGGCATTGGCTTTTTTGAGAAGGTGGAGTCTGCATATGAGAGTTCTGGAAAAAGGTAAACGGAATAACAAGAAATCAAATGCGTGGATTGTCCTCCCCCCCCCCCCCGGCTTCTTCCATAACTTTCACTTTCATTGGCCCCAATCAAAGTTACTTCCACCTTAGATTAATATTTATATATATTCAACAAGGCCTAAGTTAAATTAACAGTATATTCCCGTGGTGTCCTGAGTGGAGCGTGCATGCCTTTGAAAATCTGCTGGTTCAGTGACAGGAAATTCAAGGAGCTTAAACGCAACATAATGTGGGATATCTAAAGAGTAATATGATGTTTTGCCCATAGCTTTACTTACATTACATAGGAAAAGTATAGAATGAAAATGCCTTGAATTTTTTTTTTTTTTGCAGTGAGCACGAATGAAAGGCAGTTTTTTCGGTTGCTTCTTTAAGTGAAAACCAATAATGCTTCCAGTAACACATTGTTGGAGAAATCCTTAAAGTTGGGTTGAAGGGTAGGTAGTGATATTAGACCCTGCCTGCTGGTCGGCTACGACATGAGCACAAGGCATGCAGCGAACCATAATTTGGATAGGAAAGCATTACCTTTTATTATTATTCAGTTTTTAAAGCAAAGCCTGACTGTTTGGGGCGGTGATCCACTAGCTTGAGCTGAGAGAGCTACGTCCACAAAAAATCCCACTTACTCTCCCAAAGTGAAAGTACCTTTTATGGCTCCATCCTGGCGTTGTAGTGCATATGCCGTTATTTGTTATTGAGCCACCGCCGTGATTGTGTGTATATATAAATAATATAGATTAAGAACAACAATTGGTTAAGTTTTCTGCTTTCAGGATAAGATGATTGATAGGCGGCTAATGATGAATGTAAAGAAATGGTTTTAAAAAGGGCCCCATTCTTACGTCCTTAGCTTTCAAAATAAAAAAAATATGTTGATGCTTTCATGCGCATGGCCGGGCTCGGTGCGATCGCATGGGACAAGGATGGTATGGTGATGGGCGACCAATTGCTTCAACTCGCTTTGGGCCGAGGCTCCTGCTGCCTTCCTTGATTTAAACTTTGCTCCTGGCATGGGTTTTGGAGGTATTATGCTGTAATCTCTAAATTTATTTTTGTTGGGTTAATTTGTTTTGGAAGCCTGACTTTATTTCAGTATTTTCATCATGTTCAGTTTGTTTTTACTCCTAGATCAACAAATAGGTTTGCGTCTTACTATTCCCCCTGGGCTTAATGAATGTATTTGCCGGTTTTTAAATTGGATCGGTGGTCCAGCTTATTAAGCTACCAGTTTATTAATCTAACTAATCACATTAAAAAATTATTAAATATTTTAAAAAAAATCTCGGATCGTACCATTTTTGATCCAACCAGTTTTTTGGCTTTTTTCTTTAAAAAATAATTGTGCTTTAATAAAAATAAATTTTGTTTTAGTTAAAAACAAAAGCTTTTGTAAATTATAAAAGGGGATAAAGTTCAAAAATACATATGAACTTTGGTTCGATGTGCAATATTATATATAAAATTTAATTTTGTGTAATTTTAATATTAATTTGATTTAATTTTCACAAATCACTAACATAATTATTGATACAACATCATTTCATGTTAATTTATCACATATACAAATACTTATACTTATTCAATATAAAAAGAAACTAATGAATTTATTTTTTTAGATTTGTATAATTAAGTCAAAATCAGAGTTTGATATATCTATTTGAACTACAATCAAAGTTTCATATATATATAATTGCATCAAACCAAAGTTTATGTATCAAATAGTACATTGGACCAAGGTTCATGTATAGTTTTAATATTTATCCCTTAAAAAAATTAAACTTTTTTAATTAAAAAAATTGAATTTGATTCAATTGACATTGTTATTATTGCAACAATTAAAAAGATGTGTGATCGAGTATCTTTTTCTACCGGAAAAAAGTTATGAGTAAAACTAGATTGTGTGTTAAAAAAAATTAGGGTTTTGGTATTATTATTATTAAATAATACTTTTAGGCTTTTGGCTCTTAAAAGGTATACCATTTTTTTTTCTATTTTGATATTGATATGTTAAGTTACATTTTGTTATTCAGTTTAATTCAAAGTCGTTAAGGATACTTATGGCCCAATTCTTTATCAATATCCATATCTAAATTTTAAAATTAAAACTAATATTCAATCAATCATCAAAATTGTTTTTAAATGTTTTTATTTTTTAATATTTTTAAAAATTCATACAACTTAGAGACCAAAAAAGAAACCAAGGACCGGATGAATAAAAAAGCATTGGATGATGTTTATGTTTATCTATCAAAATAAGCATGAATAAAACTCATTTATTAAATAAATTAAATTCACTTATAATCACAAACAAGATTGTTTATAAAAAGTTTAAAACACATTTATTGTTCTAATTAATAATAATATTATTAATATCCATATCTAAAAATTTAAATATGTTTCACATTATTTCAAACAAACAAACACAAATACAATTTTAAAATTTGTTTAGAGGTAAAAGTTTCGTAATATTTTTTTAATAATTAACCCATGTAAAGTTTACCAACAGCAAAAGAGATGAAGCAACCCAATTATTAAGAAAATCTGATTTTATTAATTAATAAAACCAAGAAGTTAGCACAGCACAAAACAGAAGTGCTATGCAAAATCAAAACCAATTGTCAAAAATCACCTAAAGTCAACCAAAAGACACCATAAGATTAACATAAATCACTTCTGTTCCTATGAATACATACAAACAATTAAGCTTCTTGCCATTCATAAGCATTTATGACTTTAGCTGCCACATATAAAACCATCTCTCTCTTTCATATGCAGCTCCAAATTGTTGAAATTCCTATCTATAGCTCTCAATAATGTTAGATTAAGATTTAAGAATACAAATAAAATGTTTTGATAGGTTTTGAACCCAAACCTTTCAATGTACCTTGAAAGAAGAAAATAAGAGAGATGATTATCGTGTTGAGCCTGAGCTTTTAGCATATTTTGCAAACCGATCCAAACCACTTTTCAGTAAATTTTCAAGGAAAGGTTGAAGTGCCTGAATAATTTAACACGGTAAAAAGATTGATTACTTCATGTTAGCTCAAGCACGAGGTATGATTTCTACGACAATACTAAATGAAGCATTATCTATTTCGCTACACATCAAGTTAAATGTTAGTAGCAATTTTCATTTTTCCCAAGGTAAGAAATTCTAGGCGTTCACCTCCACGACATGTTTTTCATGGAAAGAATACTTACAGATGCCACCGGAGCCAAAAGTTGAGGAACTTCATATGAAACTGTCAGCTGGAAAGGAAAATTGCAACAAGTAAGCAAAACTCCAAGTAACAGCCAATAAAAACTCATTTGCTCTCTACCCTATGGCTTCCCTGATGCGAGAGATGTAGCACAAAACTTTGGGAACATTTTGTCATTTAAGATTCAAATTTCCAGCCAACAATATTTCGTCCTGACATTATTTAAAGACAAGAAAAGTCTCTGTTTTAGAAGTGACTATGGCTATATATCATATTGGTCAGGCAACTTGCATATATGCTGATAGATTAATCAACTACTGGTATAAGGAAGAAATTTTGATATAAAGCAGTTCATTACTTTTGAGGAAACAATAGCAACAAACCAGAAAACCATCAACTCAAAGTATTGTATAGAGCAGTCTCACTTCTATTAGACATGATGAAGGCCCTTTTGGATAAAATCGAACAGCACCCCTGCCATGTAAAAATCAGGTTGTTAAGATTCTATCGTCAAGTTGAGGCAAATGACAAAAAGAGAGGTTTAAAGGAGTGCAATAAAGTGGAAACAAAGATATTATCTAATTTTTTTCATTGCATGAAATGAAACCAAAGGAATTTCAGGGTCAAGCACAAACAACACTCCACGTAATCATGTTATGCACAAAACAGATGAATTTTTTCAGTGAATGTGCTAATAGATAATCAATAAGTGGCAAAGCTTAAGTGTATGAAAGAGCTTTGATTACTTGTGCTTCAGGTCATACTTGAACGAACAGCAGGTGGAAACTGAAAAGGAAATGCTCAAGTAATATAATTTTATGACTCATCTAGAAGGCTTCTCATTTATGATAACAATAATCTAAAGCCTTTCTTCAATGGTTCCAAAGATCATCTTTCATAGCATTCATTTTGGGAGAGGGGGTAGTAATCATCTTTCATGCTTTCATTTTGTCATTTTCATCATATTTCAGGAATAGGCGGCACCTGACAAACGAATAAATTGTTTTGGCGATGCTACAAAGTCCCAAGTCAGCACCCAATTTTGCATTATTGCCTTAACGGCGTGCAAGAGTTTCCCAATGGGATTAATTTATAGAGCTTTGGTGTCGAAAAAACAATAAAAAGGCAAACTCATAAACTGAACCAAAAGAAAAATGTAAAATTTGGGTTATTCAAGGAGTCAATGAAATTCCTAATACTGGGTTGTTTTTTTGCTTGCCTGTTAGGAAGACCTTCCAGAGATCTCCAGTGAATTTTCTGATTTGGGATGGGCTGCACAAGAAAATAAAGATCAGTTGAAATGAAATTCAAACAAGAACTTATCGATTGAATAAGCAAAAAGAGGGCAAAAAGGAGCGAGGTCAATCAGGTTCCTTACTCGCATATTTCTAGCAAGCCAGGAGTATTCAAGATCACGACCAAATGCGTTATATTTCAAAGACCACCGTGACAAATCAGGCTTGTCTTCCAATACCTGATTAGAACACAAAGAATCAAAAATCGAAGATTCCGATGAAATTATAACTGTCTGCCACAACATTTTAAGAATAGAATACGGAGTGACCCCTGTAACACATTAGCAGTATACACAATAACCTGAACAGATGAAATGAATGGCATCCAATTGGGAATTGCTTCACGATCAGAGTAACATTTGTAAGCGACCGATGCAGGTACATCAATTTCCATCTTTGCCCTGAACCCATTTTACACACAAAAAAATAATAACAAAATTCAGTCAACGAGTATGTTCTAGTGAATAGAAAGAAGAGAAGGGAAGGGAGGATGCCAAAACTTACGTGCAATCCTGCCATTCCATGACAGGAGAAAAGGGCCTGGAGGAAGTGAAAAAAGAGGCCTTCTTAAAGGACCCGAATGGGATTCTAATGAAGATACTGTTCAAAGACGGTGGCTTCAAAGAGGAGACCCTGCAACTGGATATGGCGTTAAATAGAATTGCATTTCCGTTAGTTGGGAAGACATGGGTGAGCCTAAGGGAGCTTGAGGAAATTGCAAGTGAAGAAGACATCTCTTACGAACTTACCGGTAGCACAAAACAAAATGTATACAAGGAAAGATATAAGGCGACTGGACGCCAAAATCCACAAGATCGGCCAGCGCAGCACCCTTTTTTTTGTTCTTTCCTTGTAATAATGATGGAATGCTGGAGTGACGGTGCGGGACTTATTTAGCAAAACGGACCAATAACCTTTGCCATGCGTGTACGGAAAGGAAAGAAACCGAGAAATGAGGCCCAACAGTATGATTGGTTTGGTAAGTGCGAGTTTTAATGGTTTTGGGCCCGTGACCGTTTATAAGGTTTTATTTAAGGCCCCCATCTCGAATGGGCTGGGACAAAGTATTTTGTAAATGTTATCCTTTAATTGAGTTGGTCTGATTGAGTGAAAAGATTTTGATGATTTTAGTCCTAATTTCATTCATTTAATATAATATTTGTACGGTATTTTTTTAGTGAAAATAATTTTAACATACTGTAAAAATTTTAAAAATAGAGATTTTAATTCACACTTAATTTTTTTTAACAGATTTTAAGAACGATGCAAAAATTAATTTATATTAAATTTGTATAATAAGTATAATTATAACCAACATTGTAAATTGTTGTATTTTTTTTTTTCCAATTTTAAGGTTTTAAAATTTTTATATCTAAAAAAAATGTTTTAAATATTATTTTACATATGCTATTTTCAATAATATTATTTTTAGGTTCTTTTTAAGTACTATTTTAATATTGTTTTAAAACAGTTTATAAATATTGTTTTAACTGTTCTAAAAAATAATATTTTTAAATCGCATGGATATTTTTTATTTAATTTTTAGAGTTGGTTAAAAATAATTATGTATGAGATAAATATCAAAACTATACATGGACTTTGGTTTAATGTATAATTTTATACATGAACTTTAATTTTGTGCAATTTTTTATATGAAATTTTTATTTGATCCAATTCTCACAAATTATTAACACAATTATTGATATAGTATCATTTTATGTTTATATATTGCATGCACATATAATTATATTTGTCCAATATAAAAATAAATTGATGTATTTATTTAAATGTGTATGATTGAATCAAAGTTAATGTTTCATATATACATTTGAACCACAATAAAAGTTTCAAAATTCATATATTAAATTACACATTAAATCAATTTAAAATTTATCCATATATATATATAACAAGAAATGTTTTTTCTATTTAATTTTTAGAGTTAGTTAAAGATAATTCTGTAAGTTTTCATTATCCATAAATTGCGCTTTTTAGTTTTAAAATGTCAAATTATATTAAGTTTTAAAGCCCCATATTTTTATTTAACCTTCAAATACTTTTAATATATTTAATTTTACTTTAAAAATATAATTAAAATGTAAAATTTAAAAATATCTTAAAGCTTAAAATATACCAACCAATTTTATTTCAAAATTTAAAATTAATTTGTACTTACTTAAATATACCATATCAAATTTGAAAATATTTTTTAAAGAACCAAGAGAAAAAATAGCCACTATAAAAGTAGAGAAATATAATCAATAGAAGTAATGTTTACACAATGTCTTTCAATTGCTTTGGCTTAGCATCAAAATGTAGAGACGAAACTATCCACCTTTTCCGTGGTATCAAACTTGGAGTGTGCTGGGAAAAACCAAGACCCAAAGTATAATAAGAAGAATTGGCGATGCAAGAATAATTACATGCAACGTCTTTTCTCTACATCAAATCAGAGGCATGGCTATTGACTTCAACCTTAGATTCCTCTTCCAAGAACCACTCATGCCTAAATTTCTTCAGACTTTTCCTGTTAGCAGAGTCGTTGGCAGATGTGAATTTAGAAAATTGAATTTTAAATTTTTGAAAGATGAACGTATAATTTTATCATATATTACAATTTCAACATTTTTGTAATGGGCTAAATAGACTTTTTTTTAAGGGTAAAATTTAATTTTATTATATGTATATAAATTTATAATTTAATAATTTTTAAAGGGTTAAATTATAACTTTCTATTTTAAGGAAGGAAAGTCGTTACCTACCCCTTGCATTTGCCTTGATTGTTCGTAAACTATGGAATTTCATTTTCCTTACGATTAATATCTTACTCACGATAGGTAGAAGTTGCAAAATCTCAATTTACAATCAATTTATTCAATATTTCATTTTTTTAGAGAACAAATTTTCACATTTAAATTATGTGTTAGAAATTTTAGTTCAAGCCCTTCGCTACTGGGTAAAAAATGCTTCTTCTTTGCATTTATTTCGGGTCTCTCCTGTCATACATTTACCAATATTTTACTTCATTAAAATTAAATGTTAAGAAATTTAATTTAAAAAAAACAGTTTTAACTGCAAATATTTTTAGAATATTTGTAATACTTTTAGAAAATATAAACAGTATAAAATAAAATAAAAAATTAACCAATTAATAAAAATCATTTAAATAAAAATTTTAAAAATACAAATACCGTTAAATACGTTTAACAATTTAAAAACATATTTAAAATTTTAAGATATATAATTTTTACTTGAGTTTTTTGGCTAAAATTTTTTACTTGATTAGAATTAAAAATGTTTTAAAAATTTTAAGTGATTAATGCAAACACACATGCATATTTATTATACAAGTTTAAAAGGAATAAAAATATATATTCTATGTTTTTTTAATGAAGTTAATTTTAATATCTATGTAGTATTGTGTTAAACATGGTAAATTTTTTGTTTTTAATAGATATTTTAGGATCAATTTTAATTTTTCTAATTTGTTTCACAATTTAAATTTTTAAATAATTTTTTATTAATAAATAAAAAAACTGATTTCATTATAATTTATGCTAAATGATTTTTTTATTAATATAAAAATTCATAATTACTTATATTAAATATATGTTTTTTAAAAAGTTATTTTGTGAAACAAATTAAAAAAATTAAAGCTTTTTTAGGTTATAATTTATGCTAATTGAAATTTTTATTATAAATATTTTTATGTTAATTGAATTTTATTATAATAAGGATTATTTATAGGATTAGTTTCTAAAAGAATTAAAACATTTTTAAAATTTTAAAACATTTATTATAATTAGAAACAGATTCCATAAATAATAAATTAATGGATTGCATAAATACTTTTTCATCTAGGTTTAATTTAGAAAATTGTATTTATCATATACATACAATAATCTAATATATCATTTTTATCCAATAAAATATTCAACTACAAAATATATAAAAAAATTATAAAATAATTTAAATATATTTTAATTGATACATATAAAGAAATTTGTGTATCACCAGATAAAAAAATTAGTATATATATTAATTATAAGTTCTTAGGTCCAGTGATATAAAAGTTTAATATATTGACATGTGACATACATATAGTGATGACATATGACAATTATGTTATTTACTTCCATTTTTTATTATTTCAAAAATAAAATATAATTTTAAGATTACAAGACATTATTTAAATAATAACAATAATTTATATCTTTAAATATTTAAATTACTTAAATTACACACTTTGGGTTTTATAAAATTGATAAACTTTTGTATTGAAACGAAAAGAACTCATTATAAAAATCATAAAATTGATAAACTTTTAACAATTAAAAATTCATATTAATTGAACAAAATTTAATTTTATAAAACTATTAAATATTTGAAGATTTTAAAATAATATTATTTCAAATATATATAAAATATATTTTTATTTTTTATTACAACATTAGCAGAAAAGGGTAAATTACATAATGGTCATCCAACTTTCATAAGTTTTCATTTTAAGCACCAACAATTTTTCTTTTCATTTCAGGCACTCTCATTACTGTCAATTTTCAATTTTGCCACTCTAAGGTATTTAGATTAACAGAAACCCGAAGTAGCATTCTTATAATTATAAATAATTTATAAATTTCCAGATAATATTTAATTTCAATGTCATTAAGAATTTCCCCAAAATAAAAATGCCAACTCAGATTTATGTTAGTCCAAATACTCTAAGCAAGGTGGCTAAAATGAAAACAGATGGTAATGGGAGTGCCTAAAATGAAAAGAAAATTTTTAGATGTCTAAAATAAAAACCTATAAAAATTTTATGATTATTTGTATAATTTACCCTTTTCAAAAAAATAAACGACACACAAGAAATTTGTGCATCGAAAAAAAAACTATTATATATATATATATGCATAACATTCAATTATGAATTGTGACAGTCATATACTGAAAGTTGTGTCGAAAAGTAAATGAAAAAAGAAAAGTACAAGAGGATCTATTCATAACCCATATCTCGAACATCTCTAAAATGGAAGATAACAAAAAAAATATAGTAAGAAAAGGCAAGTCTTCTGTACCAACAGTCGCTTTGCCTGGTGGTGTGCAAAAGGTATTGAAGACAAGATAAGCTCATAAGCAGTGGTGATTAATGGAATCATGTGAAGATGCTGTCTTAGTTGTATTCTAACGGAATAAACTATTGCCTAGTTGCAACTACATATAAAATAATACATCAAATTTACAATTATGTATACAATGAATTTGCATGGACACAAATAGTTTAAATCAAATTATAGGTTGCAGTTGACTTAAAATCAACGGTTGATGAAGTTCCAAGTCCCCAAAAAGTTGTGCTTTCACCACGTTTAAATCAAAGATAAAACCAAGGTGATTACCTTCTGTCATGCACTAACGTACACAGTTGCTTACGGCACCAAGCATAGTCTGCAGCTTACTAAAAATCCTATAAATAGGAAATATCACAGAGGTCAGAAAACAGCAAATCCGAGGGCCTCGCTAAAAGACTTTTCAGATGTCTAACCCAAGGTATGTTCATCTCAGTCTATTAGATCTGCTTTCGCTAATTAACATTGCAGTTGCATCTCAAGAACTGAAGCCTGCAAATGTATGTATGTTACTTTCTAGGTTGGAAGGTAAGGTGGCTCTTATCACTGGTGGAGCCAGCGGTATCGGTGAGGAGACGGCGAGGTTCTTTGTACAACATGGGGCTTTGGTTGTTATTGTTGATGTCCAGGATGATCTGGGGAATCAAGTCGCTGCATCGATCGGCCTTGACAAGGTTAGTTACCGGCACTGCGATGTACGAGAGGAGAAGCAGGTTGAGGAAGCAGTAAGTTTCACAGTGGAGAAATATGGGAAGCTGGATATCTTATTCAGCAATGCGGGTACCCTAGGCTCGTTAACCGGAATCTTAGAAATTGACCTGGATGACTTTGACAACACCATAGCCACGAACGTTCGAGGGGTGGCCGCCACGATCAAGCATGCCGCTCGAGCTATGGTGGCTAAAAACACACGCGGATCCATCATATGCACTGGAAGTGTAGCATCTTTTGTAGGAGGAACTGGTCCCAATGGTTATACAACATCAAAGCATGCTATCGTAGGGCTTGTTCGAGGAGCGTGTAGTGAGCTAGGGGCTCATGGGATCCGAGTCAATTGCGTTTCTCCCTACGGAGTTGCCACGCCGCTCGCTTGTAGAGCCTACAATTTTGAACCAAGTCAACTGGAGGCCAACAGTTATTCGGCAAGCAACTTGAAAGGTATTGTGTTGAAGGCTAGACACGTTGCAGAGACTGTGTTATTTCTTGCTTCTGATGAGTCCGCTTATATTAGCGGCCAAAACTTGGCTGTTGATGGAGGATTTACTGTGGTTACTCACAGTCTTTCAACATTTACCGATTAATGGTTGTGGAAGCCAATTTTTGATATAATTCTCTGTAACATTTATCAGTAAAGTTTCTTCGACTTGCGAGTCCAACCTTATTACCAGTACATTCCATGTGCATTTTCCCTATAATCTGCATTATGCAGTGCCTTTTTTAATCTTTTTTTCTATTTTATACTTGACAAATGAATAAGTCTTGTCTGCCATTATCTCCACACCTCCTATTTTTTTTCACCCAATTTTCAGCCCTAAAGTTCTCACTCAGTAAAGGAATATGCATCAAAGGAACTCTCCAAAGTAATTTTCTCTGTTTCTACTATTAAACCGTACTAAGAGGGGATGTTCTACTGCTAACTAGTTCAGTTAATACCAGAATTTAAAATTTGTTAATTAAATTAAAACCAATTTAATTTTTTTTAATTTTAACCCAGAATTAATCGACTGAACTAATTTTAGTTAAGTTCAATTAAATTTTATAATAAATTTGAAAATTTTAAAGCATAATATTATATATTATCTCAAAATACCATCACAAAGCAAATATCAAATTTAGACATATGCTTAATGCTCGGTAGGATCTCTAAATTATATTCATTTTTCACTTTAGCACTTAGAATATTTTTTAATTTCACTTTCATCTTCTTTTTTTTTTTTAAATTTCTCTTTCATACTTAAATTATCACAATTTAGCCCACAATATTTAACAAATTGACCCATTACGCTATCAGAATGCACTTTGTCACTTTCTTTTATTTTTTGATATTATGATTAACTAAAATAATTTAAAAGAAAACATTATATAAAACATTTCAAGATTTTAAAAAATTCAATTTAAAAAAAAATCTAGAAAATCCTAAAGTATATAAATTTAAAATTTTAAAAACTCAAAATAATATATAAAAATTATTTAAAATTTAGTAAATTAACGGTAGGTTTGGATGGGCGGTGAGATGTGGTACAGTGTGTTTAGGTTACTTTTTGTCTCACGCTACAATATCGTTATAGTATTTAATCTTACTGCCACCACTGTTTTACATTAACCTCAAGTAAACACACCACCTATCCAAACCCACCTTAAGAAAAAAAAAACCTCAAAATTTCTAAGAATATATCTTCTAAAAAAATTGTAATAATTTATTTTAAAATATTTTTTTACAAAACACCCCAAAAATACAAAAAAGAATCTAAAAATCCAAAACAATATATCAAAATTTCAAAAACAAATTGAAAAAATTTAACTCAAAAAATATAGATTCTAGAAATTGAAATTTTAAAAAATTTAAAATAGTTTATAGAAAAATTGTAATACTTTAAAAGTGCAAAAAATAATAAAAACTGATTTTTTAAAATAATTCAAACGAAAATTTAATTAGCACTTGGTCAACTCAACTAACAATGGTCAGTGGTGGTAAACTTTGGTCAAAGTCATTGATATATTTTATAAAATACGCAATTTTTTTTAAATTTTAATTTCTAATTTTTTTTGGAATATATTTTGTAATTTCATAATCATGAATGCCATGTTTTGCCTTTGAAATGGTTAGAAAGTTCCACGCGACACATTTTGACTATTATAAAACTTGGACTTAATTGAATAATAAAATGATAGCTTAAGTATCAAAGTGGGACAAAAAATATATTTAGGTACTAATATGAGAAAACATATATAATTCAAAAAATAAATTGACATATTAAAACAACTAGAATAATTTTATATATGTAAGCTATGACTAAAACATCGTAGTATTTAACTAATTAATTAATAGAATGTCGATGACAAACAAGGAAATGAGGAGACAGTGATGGTTTACACGGTGGAGGATGTGCAAAGGGTTATAAAAGGAGGTGTTCTTTTCTTGTAGTGGAAAAGGTGTAATGGAGTGACATGAATTCTTCCTAAGGATAAGGACGATTATTTATAGGTGAATGTGACCTTCTCTTAGTTTTGGATCTTGACATGTGCACGATGCAAAGTCCCAAATTGATGGGACACTTGGGAGCACTATAATCCTCTAGATAGGTGGCGATAAGATAGAGATAAGGTGAGATCCCACGTATGAGTCATGCTAGGAAAGACCCAACATATATTTTTGGCAAGGTAAACCGTAGGAGTTTCACGTGTTATGTATATGTATGTTCACAAAGCTCAATCTTGATAAGGTGCTACCCTTGACGAGGTGTCGATCGACTAGCAAAGTTGTGCCATGATGAGGTAAGGGCAACAAAGCCTAGACGGAAAAAGTAATTATAAAATCCCCCAAATTTACGTTTTTGGTTTGTAGTAATGAATGTGCATGCAATGGACATTTGGTAAAATGGTACACTTTTGGAGAGTGTCTATTTTGGCGTTATTTGAGTTTTCACTAAATGTTAAAAAGAATGTGTTCAATCATTATTGGCTACTGAACTGATAAAGCATAATTTAGGAGACACATGCCAGTGTTTTTATTGGTTTTGGGAAGTTGTATCATTTTGAATCTTCACTCGTACTGTTTGCTTCTTTATTTATATAAGGTGCCTTTAAGAGTTTTGTGGAATTTTGGCTTCTACACCTTTAGAGAAAAAGGTTTTGAGAACAATTTTGTTGCTCAAGATTTTGCTGGAATCCTCATTGTCAATGGGTCTTTGGAAGAAACAAAAAAACTACTAACGAAGCTCGCACTGGCAAAGGTACATCTTCTAAAAGGAAGGGAGCCTTGCAGGAGACAAAGGAGCCTCAACAAAGTAGAGAAGAGGCTTGCAATGCGAGAGAGGAGGCTCGCCAAAATAAAGGAAAGCACTCAGCTCATTAGCGAAGAGATGAGCCTTGTGAAGATCAATTGCTTGAATAGCTCAAAGATGTTTAAAAATCTAAAGGTCGTCAGTCTATTGCAGCTCCGATTGAGCAACATGCAGCTTAAGCAACAATTGTGAACATCCTTCCTGTCAGTAGTGTATAGCAAGAAAAAACTGAGAAACTGAAAATTGACTGAACTGAGTTATTTGAATGATTTATGAAATATAAGTTAAAAAATTATGGTTACTTAAACCGAATTAAATTCTATTTTTATTTAATTTACAATTTATTTTAATTTTTCATGATGTGAAAAAAAATATTTTGTATTTAAAATAGGACATTTTTACCAAAAAAAGCCCTTTTTTTAAAAAAATTACCGAACTGGGCTACTTTTTTAATTTTTTACCGGAATGGGCCATTTTCCGCGAAATCGCTGCCACGTAAGCGCGATGTCAGGGTATGTGACAGATCATCGCGTCCACGTCAGCGCGACCTGCTGACGTGGAAGGAAATCGCGCCCTCAAGGAAGCGATTTCCTTCCACGTCAGCAGGTCGCGCTGACGTTGACGCGATGATCTGTCACGTAGCGCGTTTCTGGGGACGCGATTTTGACGTTAAATTTACGTTTGGGTTTTCTGGGTTTTAGGGTTTAGGGTGCAGGCTTTTTAGGGTTTAGAGGTCCCGGGAAAAATTATTTCGAGTTGACGTTTTTGGTCAAATAGTATAAAATCGCTTCTACCAAGATGCTATCAGAGAAGAAATTGTGAAATCGTGCCCTCGTGGACACGATTTCGGTATAGTTGGTCATGTAAGAAATAATTTTTTTTTGACGTTTTCTAAGCAAATAGTATAAAATCGCTGATACTAGGATGCTATATGAGAAGAAATTGTATTAATTTTAGATGCAATTACATTTTATTCAATTACTATTTGATAATTGTATTAATTGTTAGTAAAATTATTAAATTACTACAATTTCTTAAATGTTAGTACCAGTCGAAACATTTTACGAAATCCAACATAACTTGTAAAACTGTGTAAAATTATTATGCCCAAAAATTTTTGTTAATTAAAATGGGTTTTTAATTAAATTAGTTTAGGGTTAGGGTTTTTAATTAAAATGGGTTAGGGTTAGGGTTTTTAATTAAATTAGGTTAGGGTTTAGGGTTTTAATTAAATTAAACTAGGGTTAGGGTTTTTAATTAAAATGGGTTAGGGTTAGGATTTTTAATTAAATTAAATTAGGGTTAGGGTTTTAATTAAATTAAATTAGGGTTAGGGTTTTTAATTAAATTAAACTAGGGTTAGGGTTTTTAATTAAAATGGGTTAGGGTTAGGGTTTTTGTGATAGCCCGAAATAGGGCCTAATCGGAATAGTGGTTTCGTAACCACAAATTCGAAGTGAAATAGTTTAATTTTATAAATTTTTATTAGTTACTGATTGATTGAAATATTGTGTGAAAATATGGATAGGAAATTTTAATGCTTTAGTGCTTAATTGAATTTTTAGGACTAAATTGAGAAAAATGCAAAGTGTGTCTAATTAGTGATTAAATGACTTAATTGAATTATTGCATGAAATTGGAAGTGTTTATGTGGCAATTAGACCATAAATTAGTGTTATGGACACAAAAGGGTATTTCTAGAAAAATATCTAAGTAATGGGTCAAGGGCATTTTTGTCCAAATTGGGTAAAAGACAAAATAAAGAGAAAATAAGTGTCCATCTTCTTCAAAAAAATCAGAAGCTTGCTGCCGAAAGTTTCAGGTTACCATAGTTAAGGGTTTTGATTTTCCTAAGCTCAATTATCAAGAAAGAAGAAATAGTGCAAGTGATCGGGGAAAAGAGAAAGTTATCGACTAAATTACAAAAATAGTCGTTTTGCATCCGAGGTAAGTTATATGTAAATAATAGTTATATTTGTATAAATTGTGAATTATATTTGATATGTGAATTAATATTGAATGTGGAAGGAAAGTTGTTCATGAATTATTCAAGTGATAAAGTGTTGAAAATAAAGTGTTAAGTGTAAATTCCCGGTTGAACTTAGGAATAGAATTGGATACAAGTGACATGTCACTAGAGACCAGTGTTACAGTGTTACAGTGAGTCTCGGGTGCTGGGTGATCTAGCATGTGTTGCAGACACCTGACAGCTTGTGTGAGCAGGCCCGTGGACATTTCCAGTGTTATTAATCAGTGGTAGCTTCGGCTACATTTCAGTGGTAGCTTTGGCTACATCCAGTGGTAGCTTCGGCTACATATCAGTGGTAGCTTCGGCTACATATCAGTGTGGCACTTATGTGCTAAATCTCTACGTATCCGTGTATATTCCAAGTGTTCAACGGGATTAATAATGAATTAAAGTGAATATGAAATGTTAAGTGTGAAAATGTATATGCAAGTGAATTGGTAAGATTGTGTATGTGTAAGTGAT
Source organism: Gossypium hirsutum (assembly GCF_007990345.1). NCBI lineage: Eukaryota > Viridiplantae > Streptophyta > Magnoliopsida > Malvales > Malvaceae > Gossypium > Gossypium hirsutum. The sequence continues at coordinate 10,376,101 of NC_053447.1, read as the reverse complement.
TGAAATTGCTAAGAAATGTTTTGATTAGTTATATGTTAAAAGTGTTAATTATTAATTGAGTAATTATTGTTTACATGTAACTTACTAAGCTATTTATAGCTTACACATCTCTTTCTTTCCTTTGTTTTATAGTGATTTGAACTTGATCGAATAGTGCACCGTCGGAGCTCGTATCACACTATCATAACCATCTCGGTATTATGTGCTTTTCAAAATGTTTAAACTATGGCATGTATAGAGTCTTAATCATTTTGAGCATGTCCAAATGATATGGCTAATGTTAGCTATTGAAGTAGTTATTAAAGAATATGTTTTGGAGTTATGTATGTTTAAATGGTAACTAATTCAAAGAAGCAGTTTCTTTGACAGCAGCAGTGACATGAATGTGAAAAATCACCATAAATAGTAGAAATGGAATTAGAGGGTAAATGATATATAGAATTAAAGCTTATCAAGTCTATTTTTACATGAAAGAAACGGTGTAGGCAAAGAAATTTTATATTTTGAGATATTTAAATTTTAGTGAGACAGGGTCAGAATGGTTTTTGAAGTCCCCTGTTCTAACTTTATAAAATCATTATAAATTGTACAGAAATAATTATAGGTCATAATTTATATGTTTAGATTCCTTAGTGAGTCTATTTTCAAAATAAATTAATGGTAACCTTATATGAATTCTGTACAATTAGATATTTGATTTTTAGCGCCAAGAGGTCAGATCTGTCGAGCTGTGAAACAGGGGATACTTTAATGAATAAACTGTACTAATGTGCTAAGTCAAAAATTCTGAAAATTTTATGGTAAGTAGGAATATGAGTCTAGTTTCACGGAAAATTTACGGATTTAAATTTTGAGTTTCGTAACTCAAGTTATAATTAAATTAGTGACAGTTGCGCAGGTGGACAGTGTTGTTATGAACAGTGAATTTAATTTTAAAAGCAAATTTTTATGCTCCGAATCGGTAAGTTAAATTGGATGACATCTCGTACTCGATTCCGGAGACGGTCTCGGGTAAGGGGTGTTACAGTTTTTAATTAAATTAAATTAGGGTTAGTGTTTTTAATTAAATTAAATTAGGGTTAGGGTTTTTAATTAAATTAAACTAGGGTTAGGGTTTTTAATTAAAATGGGTTAGGGTTAGGGTTTTTAATTAAATTAAATTAAGGTTTGGGTTTTTAATTAAATTAAATTAGGTTAGGGTTTTTAATCAAATAATATCAAAATAACTTGGAAAAATTTCTATGTGTATTACATCGTCATAAACTTGTATTTCATTACATCAAATGATAAATTTTAATACGGTAATCAATGTCTATGACCGGGGGATTCGGTTTCACATGGCGGCCGTCGACGGTTACGCGCTGGATTCCTCCTTCCTCTAGCTTCCGGTGGCGGTTGTTCTTCCTCCGATGGTGATTGTTGTTCTTCCGGTTCGGCATCTGGTTGTCGGACTTGGGACGATGATCCACCTTCAAAGAATAGTGTATGTGGTGGTGTTTGCATCACGAACGGCGACAGTGTTTGCATCATAAACGACGACGAAGTTTGAAAGCCATGCGTTGCTGGCGATTGGTAAAAAGGAGAGCTCCCCGACGTCCCCCTTTGCGACCCTCCTGGGCCGCTGGCCTAGTTATCGGTGGTCTGCTCGGCATTACAGGAAATGGAGCTGATCCGGGCATTTGGCTCCAACCTGCCATAGGATTCGGAAAAGGATACATGTACGGGTTAGGGTACATATAAGGGCTAGGAAACATACCTGGCATCATAGGGAAAGGCGAATGCGTGGGTATCATCTGTTGAATTGTTGCGTCAGGTGACTGCGTCGGTGCTCTTGTTGGGGACGGTGATTGCATGGCCGCTGATGATGAACTGGGTGAATGTCTGGGCCTCGTTGAGGGGCTACCCTCGTAGTCTTGTCCCCTTGGATTTAGAGGCCCCCGACTTTCCCTTCCGACACGTATTTGACGTTGCCTCTCCTCTGGCGTAAGTAAATACGGCTTCCCATGGATCCTAAACCATGGCATGTATTCTGGAACACACGCTAACTCGGGAACGATGATTTATTCCCGAGTAGGTAGATATTCATGCCGATTTTCCCACATTTCTGTATACTCTGACCAGTATCTAGTCCAATCCGTACCTAATAGCCGAAGGTCGATTTTGTGGTGCTCGTCAAACACCTCAGGGTTCTCAGGGATCGGTTGTCTACATTCAAACTAACGTAGGACTCTGTCTGTCTGGTGGGGCTCCACGGTTGCATAGTTTATCAACACCACTTTTACGTGCCAAGCGTTCGGATTTTGTAAAAACTCTTCCGGGATTACTGCCCGGACTGCCGGATCCTCGTATGGTGTCCATTGAAACTACATGAACATGATAGAAATATTACTTATATACATAATACTAAATACTAAATACTAAATACTAAATATCAATCCACTAGCGAATGTATGGAAATATCTATTTGCAATAATACTTACTTCTGCTTCCGACCGTTGCTCCAATAGAAGCCGTATATCTTCGAGTTCAGACGGTAATCCACGATAACTTGCCGGATGGTTCCACCTAATTAAATAAATTTTTAGCATACTTTTGTTCTTACAAAATCTACATAACAATTTCAAAATGTAATATAAAATTTACCTCGTTAAAAGTGGGAATGTATATGGGTGGTTCACTCGAGGACGTAGAAATGGAAAGCGAAACCGTGCCCATGATTGCAGTAGTGACAGGCAACCTCCGATTTTTGCTCTCCTCGGTTTGGTCGCCCCGCACATCTCCCGATATAATGTTGCCAAGACGGCAGACCCCCAACTTAATTCACCGGCTGCTCTAAAATCAACGAGTTTTAGCAGCCACCTTAGATGTAAATGGCTCCATGATGTGTCGACCATCAGATAGCCTCCAATTATTTGAAGAATGTATGATCGAGCATATCGGATTCTTTCAATTTCAGTTGAATTTTCATTCAGATCGGGGAAGGTGGCACGTAACCAGCCCATCTCCACCTTACCTCCATTCATTTTATCCGGAACAGCGCCCAAAAGCTCGTAGCACACCGCCTCCCAATTGCTAGATTGGGCAGACCCGGTGACTGGGTGCCCGTCCACCGGCAATCTCAAATGCAGATGGACATCTTCCAGAGTGATAGTGCACTCTCCACATGGAAGATGAAATGTGTGCGTCTCGGGTCTCCACCTTTTGATTAACGCACTGATCAGTTTCAGCTCCAACTTGCATCCCCGACCTACCGTCGCCACGTGCCAAAATCTCGCTTCCCGCAAGTAGTTCTCTACTAACGATGATGGAGGACCATGCATATTCCGAATATTGCATTCCAATACCCGATCTTTAGACTTTTATAACAAAAAATAAATTAATAATTATCTAAAAATACATAAATAAAAATATCTTAAATAAAATTTAAAATTTAAAATTAATACTTACCATTTTCATTTGCTCCACCGATATGTGATTCCTATCAAGACGAATCAATGATCCGGCCAATGTTGAAAATATTAAAAATTTTAAAATTATTTTAAAAAAATAAAAATATTTAAAATTTTCGTAAAAAAATGAAATTGAATGGAAAAGAAAATTAAATATGGATTTTGGAAGGAATTTGAGAGTTTAAGAGAATTTTGGAAGGAAATTGAGAGAATTTTAGAAGGAAATTGAGAGAATATTTGTTTGTGAAAAAATAAGGGGTAGGGGGTTTTATAGTAAAAAAAATTGTGACCGTTGGGGGGGGGGGGCAACGGTCAAATTTTTGACCGTTGGGCCACTGTTCACGCGCACGTGTCATCGTGTCCACGTCAGCAGGTCGCGCTGGCGTGGACGCGATGATCTGTCACGTACCCTGACATCGCTCTTATGTGGCAACAATTTAGCGGAATTGACCCATTCCGATAAATAATTAAAAAAGTGACCCATTTTGGTAAATTTTGAAAAAAAATGGCTTTTTTTGGTAAAAAGGCCTTTAAAATAGTGTATTTTAAAAAAAATTCATATAAAATTTATTGATTATTTTTTATTTACTTGAAAAATTATATTTTTTAGAAATATTTATGAAACCCAAAAGACTTAAAATTAAATTCATTCTGTAATCCAAAAAATCGAAAACCAAGCTGAATTAAATTATGATAGAAATTTCTTTTTCAAGAAGTCTGATCCAACTAAACCAATCTAACCCCTTCCTGTCTGTAATGCGGCTACTATTGTTAGCGGTGATCCATCCATATTAGTCCCTTCAAAGGTCGTTCATGGAGTTATTCAAGTTGGTGGGAAATCTTGTCCCCAACATTTTCACAGTTAGAGAGATAAAATACCTTTGGGGGAGTTCCTCTACACTCCTGCAGGTGTGGCTGCCAACTGGGATAGGAGCTTACCATGAGCTGTTGGTTAAGCTTCTGGCAGAAGCGGTGAACTTGTCCGACTTATAATGGCAGAACTTATGGGGACAATTGATGTACAAGCAGGGGAATTAGAACTCATTCTTCATGGTTTAAGGCAAGTCTTTGTAGAGGATGTTGCAGCCAAGAACCGCGTTACAAAAGGAAGCTAAACATTGGAAGAAGTTCTACGCTTCCTTGAAAAGAAGTTTCGCTGAGATGGAGTAAAGCCAATAGTAAGGAGAAGAAAGTTGTAGACTCTGAAAAGTTGGTCGCTGAGAGGGAGGCTCATGAGATGGATGCGAGGATCCAATTAGAGGCTTTGAAGAAAGAGACTGACGTCTTAGCAAAGGAAAAAGCTGGGGAAGAATCAAAGTGTTAAAAGAAAGGGTGAACTGAGAACCAAGGGAGCTGAACTTACAAGCTTCAAGGCTACAAAGGAAGCTGACCTAGAAGACTTCAAAAGAAAAGCGTAAGCCAATATTAGTGATACATTGCCTAAGATTAGGCTCAGTACTACTCTTAGTATCCAGGCTTTTAGGTGCCCTCTCAATCTTCACGGTGTAGATTTGCAGAGCCTTTTTGGAAAAGAAGGTAGCTTCGGTATCGTAGATCCCTTGAGCGAGGCTTAGGATGAATTTGTTAAGGAGTGAAGGGATTCTGGGAAGATTTTTCTTGCTCCTGCTACCCTATGAGAAGAGACAGGTACTCCACAAATGATTCAAGAAGAGAAAGCTATTGCGAAGGGTAATAATGATGATAATGTTCCTTCTTTTGGCAAGGTAGAGGCTGCAACTAATGTAGCCGCATAAGACTTGGTTTTAATTTGCTTCCAAATTGTAATCTTCCTTCTTTTTTAATGGATGAATACTTATTTCCTTCCTTTCTCGCGCTAACTACTTCTTTGGAATCTTGGTAACTTTGATATGACAAAAGATCCATGGTAGATTGTCTACTTTTGCTTGCAAACGTATCATATATTTTGATATAATAACTCATAATATCACTATTGTTGAAAAAACTGTTGTAATTGTTGACTTGGAAGTGCTTGATCTAACTTGTCAACTCAAATAATCATATTTGCTAAATATTTGTCTTTAATACCAATCTTGATCAAGTGGTGAATGTTCACATCTCCTTGATAGATGATCATGCATCACACACAGTCCAACTCAACGATGGACTCTCACTTTGTTGAGCTCGCCAAGCACTTGGGTTCTTCGTAAAGTTGAAAGATAAAACTTTAACTCAACTCTATGACAATATCTACTCATTAAAAGATGACTTCGAAAATTTCACCAAACCAAAAGAAGTTACCTTCCCTAAAATAATTTCTAATAGTCATCTGCAAGAAGAGACTAACTTCATTTTCCTCCTTAGAATAAGCTACAAAATTAAGAACTTCGAATCATCCCTAGTTGTTGAACATTTTAACCACTATAAGTTTAAAGTCCTTCCTCAAATGTTGGAGGGTTGTCCAAGTACGGAGTCGGGGAGCTAACAAGTTATGGTTTATTGAGAGCTGAGGCAACAATCATCAGTTTAGTGCTATTAAGGAACTTGAAGCTGAAACCATCAATTATTGGTTGACAACAAGAATATACATTTCTCTTATTTGCTGCAACCGTGGCCCGTTCTTCCTTTCCCTTAATTCAGTGAGAAAGAGAATTCGAACGATGAAGAGTTGGGGTGCTAGTTTAGAAAGCAAGTTCCAGCGTCTGAGACCCCATCTGTTTCAGCTTCTTGTATCATCAAGAAAGTTAAAACGGACCAATTATTTTCTCCTATTTGTGAAAGCCACAGTGGAGAAAGCTCAATTCATCCTGGCTTCCATGTTATAGAGCCTTTGCTTTAATATGCTTTGGCTAGGACACTTCCGGAGAATGACGATTGTTGCCTTAGGCCCCGTTCTTTTGCCCATTTTAGAAGGACTTTTAATTGAAAAAGTCATTTTCCCTTAAAAGAAATGAAGAACAGCTTCCTTCTCTCCATATTATTTCACCATAAAAATGGACTTCTCTCCAGATGAAAAGCTAAAAATTTCTCCTTTTCTTTAGCTTGAAGTGCTTTTGGCTGAAAATTGACTAAATTAACCTGTCGTCTTCTCCCACACAAACTTTCTTTCTCCCACAAACGTGCTTTTGGCTGAAAAGAACAGAAATTTGATTTCTCATTCAGGCAACCCTCCTCTGCTACTGCTTTGAGGCAACCCTCCGGTGCTTAAAAGCTTAAAAGGTATCCCATTTATGAATTTACGAAACTGTTTGATCTTTTTTTTTTTTGAAAATGTTTTCGGCACCTGCCCAGCTCTTCAATGTTTTCGGCGATTTGTTGCATAATTTATGTCTTAAGATTAAGATCGTGTTTTGCCGATTTGGGTGTGATAGATTCTAATTGTTGTTTGGGCTTACTGTTCATCTGCATTTCACGAGGATTGAATACTTGCATGTTCTTTCCCTTAGATTCTAATTGTGGTTTATTATTTGACTAATTTCATTTTGAGGTGAATAACAGTAGATTGGAGCCTTAGCTACAGTGGAATCTGATTACTCCTCCAAGCTTATTCACCAAACCCCAATTTCATGGTTAGTGCTCCATCACTTTTTCTTTTCCCATTTTTTAAGTATTTTTTCTTTTATTTTCTTAAAAAGAAAAACTTTTCTGTGAGTGTTTTATTTGTGCTGTAATGTAAACTTCGGGGTTCTTTTAATTTAGCTATATTTCATATTTCATTGTTTTATCCTTAAAAAAATTGAATTTTCGATGCAAAATTGGGATAAATTTGGAGGCATTGAAATGTAAGCTTCTGGGGTCGTTTTATTTAGCTATATTTCGTGTTTCATGTGTTTTGTCCTTGAAAAAAATATATGAACTTTTTTATGCAAAATTGGAAATAAATTTAAGGTTTTGAAAATTGGGTTTTTGAAGAATTAGCTAAACAATGGATTGAAACTAATAGAATTGAATTAGTGGTGGAATAAACTATCATGACGATACAATGTAAGCTTTTGGGTTGTTTTTAATTTAGCTATATGCCATGTTAATGTGTTTTATCCTTAAAAAATTGATGATTTTAATTGATAAATGATGTTGCTTTGATTTTCTTTTCCTGCTGAATTTAGTGGTTTACTTGGTAAACAGTTTGAATTTTGATTGATTGATGATGAAGTCTCATCTTTTCGATTTCTATTCTTTTTTTCTGCAAATAATTAGAAGATTGTTTTGCAAAACTGGATAATACTTAAAATGGGGGTTTCAATTGCTTTACAGTTTGGATTGTGAAGTATGAGTAAAGGTTATTTTTTAGACTTTCAGTTTACATTATTATTTGTTTCCTTTTGATCTTTTTCCTTGGAACAACTAAAAGTACTAGACTGTAAATATATATACATGCACACACACACACAAACACAAACGCATATGTACTTTTTTCTTTTAATGAATCCTATGCATGTTTACGGATTTGTGTTTGTGTTGTCGTTTCATGTTTATGGTTCCTTAAAGATCATTTTGGAATTGATTGTTAGTGGTCTTGATTAATATTCCTAAGTTTGATTAATGCATTGCTGCCCAGGCTATTTGTGTCTTTGTTTTGGCACATTCGAAAAGTTCTCATTATCCTAATCAGTTCTTGTTTGACCATGTATTTGGCTTTTTGAAATATTTTGGCATTACAAATCAGCTATCTTTTATCTTAAACTATAATCTTGTATTATTTTTTCCTTAGATATTACAGTTAATGTTTGCCTGTTTTTCTGGTCAAATTTACTTGCTAGTGCTGATTGTTTTTGAAACCAATAGTACTCTTATTTGTTGCATTACTACCAAGGCTGCCTGACGTTTTCATACATGTGTTCCAATTTCTCCTTTTCTTTTCTTTCAAGTTCTGGACCTAAGTGTAAGTTCCTACAAGAGGAACAAGCAGATCCTTCATCTTCTGTTGGAACGGCCCTCATCTTCAACGGTTGTTTCTCCATTTTCCTATCAAAACTAATATAAATGTATGCATTATTCAATCCCTGATAAGTTTCCAGTCAACTGTGGCCTCTCTCAAACCAGTTTGAAACAACTCATTCTTATTTTCATCAAGACTTTCTGTTAACTCTCCTCCGACATCTCTCCCCATCCTTTTCAGCTCAAAACTAGCTAAGGCATAACCAAAACCTTTATTTTAAGCTTTTTGTACTATTTTCTCTAATGTTTTCAAAAGTCTAACCTGATTTTTGTTGTGTTTGTTGGTGGAATGGAGTAGAGACTTATGTTTGGGCCATGGTTTTGTTTTTTTTTGTTTTTGCCGCATGTTTTCGAAATAATAGTTCAATTTGATGTTTTTGTTTTTGTTTGTTTTTTTGTTTGCCGTATGTTTTCTAAATAATAGTTCAATTTTATGTTTAAAAAAAAGAAAAAAAATCTTACCTTCCTATTGTTTTTTTTTAATTTAGCAGAAATGTTTTCTTAGATTTATTTGCTTGTAGACTGTGTTGTGGTGTTTTTGAAAAAGTGTTAGACAGTATAAAACAAAGGTTGGATTCAAATATAAAAATCTTATGTTTGATCTATTTAGAAAAATATATTTTATTTCTTGTTTAAGTTTATTTTTTAAATTTAAAATTTGAACTTTAATAACTAGTTAAACTAATGTTTAAATCTAATTATATCTAACAATATGATAGCTTTGGCCTTAGAGATGTTACTGAATTACCCATTTTTGGATTGCGAATTTATTGATAAATGATTGATTTGGTTTGATTTATTGATAAATAAATGGATTGATTTGGTATAGTATCTTTTGTAAAGGACACATTTGGTATAATAGTGAATTTATTAATAAAATCAATAGTTAGTACAATATCTTTTGTAAATGATTGATTTGGTTTATTTTATTTCTCCTTGACTATTTTCAGCTTATTCTCAATCAACATATTCTAGAATTCCTTGGTTCTTGGACTTGATAAAGTAAATCCCAGGTTTGTGAGCTTATTACGTTTCTTTCATTGCTTCTGCCTTGGATTCTAAATAGTTGGATGCAGTTAACATTGATGTATCAATTTGCAAAATTCTATTTATCTTTTTCCTTAAAGAAATGAACTTTACCTCTATAGACAATGGGAGCTAGCCATGTTATTGCTGTTAGGCTAATTTTTTAAGTTTCATTGGATATTGGTAATATAATAAAGACATATAACATTTACTGTCGAGTCCATTTTTTGGTAAATTTATTATTAGAGGAAAATATTTTGATACACATGTAAACAAATATACTTATGTGACATTTGATTTTCTTGATTGTTTTACTGGCTTAAACGAATCTGTTGGTATACACAAGAGATGAGTACTTCAGCGGTTGAAGTTAGTGGTGAAAAGGTGAAAGCAATGTGGGATAAGAGATTGACAGAAAAATTTTGTGATTTTTGTATTAAAGAGATATTGAAAGGCAATAGTCCCGGTACTCATTTCACAAAAGATGGATGGTTGAAAATAATGACCAACTTTGAGAAAGAAACGGGAAAGGGTTTTTCACAAAGACAACTTAAAAATAGGTGGGATGCCCTAAAAAAAGAATGGAAAGCTTGGAAGAAACTTAAAGGCGAGGATACTGGTCTAGGGTGGAATCCTATAAAAAGAACCGTTGATGCATCGGATGATTGGTGGGAGAGTAGGCTACAGGTACATTACCAATTCTGAATATTTTTGTTTTTTTCTTATTTATGAGGTTATTGATAATTGCTGTTATTAAACTATCATTTTAAATGTAGGTTGTGCCTGAAGCTCAAAAATTTCGAATTTCGGACATTGATCCCGAATTCGAAGGGAAGTTGGATCAAATGTTCATGGGGATAGTTGCAATAGGTGATCAAGCATGGGCACCTTCTTCTGGTACACTCCGGACTGATTTTTTTGAGGATGTTATCAATGAAATACCTGAAGAGAATGAAGAAGAAAATATGAGAAATGATGTTCACATTTCAAATGATGTTCAAATTGATGGGAACGGTCAAAAAAGAAAAAACCCTGAGATATCAAGTTCACATTTTAAAATTGGAAGAAAGAAATCCTCAAAGCAAATTGGAGGGGCTGCAAGATTGTCCAGTCAAATAGAAAAATTATGCAATGCAGCTGACAATATGAGTCAAGCCACATCTAGTTTGACTCCTGTTATGGATCAATATGGTATTCCACAAGCAGTTAAAGTGCTTGACAGCATGTCGGAAGAAGTTCCAGAAGCTAGTCCGCTATACTTTTTCGTACTTAAATTATTGCTCAATAAGGACAAGCGAATTATGTTTTTATCAATTAATCCAAGATTAGAGCTTTGTGGCTTAAGTCGGAAATGGAGGATAGTTGAACATTTTCTAATCTTCTTGGGTTCAGAGATATCTATTATGTGACTAAACAACAATGCTAAACTAGTTTTATCAATAGTTATTTATGTTTGGTTTTTGGACATTGAATTTATGTTCTACTTATTTATGTGTAATCTAGTTTTATTAATAGTTGTTTATGTTTGGTCTTTGGATATTGAATTTATATTCTACTTATTTATACTAAATTAGTTTTATCAGTAGTTGTTTATATATGATTTTGGATATAAAATTTATTCACAGGTGATGAGTATAGTTGAGAATTACAGCGGTGATGAAAATGATGATGAAAGGGAAAAGAAAGAGATTTTACAACGCATGGAATGTTTTAATCGATTATTTGTTGCTGCATCTTCTTCCGTGCAATTATATTACGAGAAGTATATATTGAGGCAACCATGCATGGATTCAAAACAGTCAGGTGAGACATGGATCCGAGAGATCCTCGACGGTCATGAATCACGTTGTATGATTAATTTTAGGATGTCTAAAATGGTATTCACAAGTTTGTTGAGAGTTTTGGAGACAAGATACAACTTGCAAACTTCAAGAAGCATATCTTCTACTGAAATGTTGGGAATTTTTTTATACATCTTGGGCACCGGTGCAAAAGTTTTCTAATGTCGAGAAAGATTTCAGAGGTCTGGATCAACAATAAGTCGACACTTTGCAATTGTGCTTGAGAAAGTTTCAAGGATGGCCGTTGATCTAATTGCACCCGAAGATTTTTTTTTAGCTCAATACCCGAACAAATACGTAATGATTCTAGATATATGCCGTATTTTAAGGTAAAAATTTAATTTTATATTATTATATTTTAATATATTTTGTTGACTAAAAATATGCACGAGAGTAATATGATTATTTGTTAAGGATTGCATTGGTGCAATTGATGGTACTCACATTGCCGCTATTCTTCCATCAAATGAACAAATTCCCTATATTGGAAGAAAATGTATCCCGACTCAAAATGTTATGGCAATATGTGATTTTAATATGTGTTTTACCTTTGTCATGGCTGGATGGGAAGGATCGGCACATGACACTAGAATATTTCTTGATGCGAGATCCGAAATACAAATTTTCGCACCCACCAAATGGTTAGATATTTTTTTTATATGTGATTTTTTAAATAATAAAGTATAAGTTCTTTAATTGATAATTTTAATAAAGTATTATGATTAATTGTTTGTTATATTATGACTTGTAGGAAAATATTATCTTGTTGATTCTAGATATTCTCAAATGAAAGGTTATCTTGGACCATATAGAGGTCAGCGATATCATTTACCTGACTTTCGTAGAGGTAGACCGGTATCTGGTAAAAAAGTATTCAATCATTCACATTCATCATTACGTAGCGTGATTAAACGAACTTTTGGTGTTTTGAAAAAAAATGAGCCATTTTAAGAGATATGCCAAGTTATAATTTTGAGAAGCAAACGATGATCGTTGTTGCTACAATGACAATACACAATTTTATCCGAAAACATGTCGATCGAAATGATGCAGATTTTATGGAATACGAAGATATTATTAACTGGACATATGAGAATATTATTGATTTAGAAAATGCGCATGGTCAAGAAAGTGATGATGACGACGACGACGATGATGGTGATGATGACGGTGAATCAAACAATTCAAGTGGATTTGAAATGAAATTAACAAGAGATGCTATATCATCTAGTTTAATGAATTCACTTTAAATTGTAAATGCTATTGACAAATTTTTAGTATTTATATTTGGTATATAAATATTATCCCTTTTTAAAACTTTAATCCAAATATATGTAATATTTTAATTCGTTAAGTTTATGTTTTCTATGTTATGTTAGTATATAATATGAGTTATATATTCAACTACATTTTAAAATAAAATAATACAAATGTGTTAAAAGCATTGATTAAAAATAAAAAATAACTTCTACAATAATACAATCGTGTCAATATCTAATTATAAATATTTAATTTTTATATTTAAATATTTAAATATATTTTATATATTCTAATTAAATTTTATAAATAATTAATATTAATTACTTAGAAATATTTAAAATTAAAATTATATATTAAAATATTAACAATAAGTTATAATAAAATTTTTTTTATATTTTTGCTAAAATATCATAATATTAACTAATTTAAACATTATTTAAATACATATTTGTTACTTTATAATCTCAGGTCTAAAATGAACATTTTATTTTTAAAAAGCACTTTTTGACAACAATGCCAAAGACTCAAATTTCTCAAAAGCACTTCTCAAAAGCAATAAAGAACTGACCTTACATGAGCTTTAGCTTTCTATTTCTAGCAACAAACACAGGTGAAAAGAAAAACAATCCCAGTCGACTAGTGAAATATCTGTTCTCAAGGATTAAATCATGAGAACAATTTTTTTTTACCTCAATTAATTAACAAGCTTGTTGTGAAGCTAAAAAAAGCATAAGAGTAAGAAACAATAAGCTTTAGGAAATGACCAGATGACTTTCCTTCCAATAAGCATATCACTAACAAAATGGATTAGACCAATGCAACACATAAAGAGGCTACTACAAACTTCATTCTTTAGTTACGAATTAGGGTGATCAGAAGGGGGGAATACAACTCTGATTCAGGTAACTAGAACCGTAGGATGAAGGCAATTTCATCTCCGTCCATTTTCCCAACTAGCTACACTTTTTTTCATCCTCCGAAAATTCATTTTCCAAATGGTAAACAATTTCATAAAAAGAATCTTATAACAGGCACTATTATCTCGAATTTGTACAATAACCTCCAGCAATGCAATTGACACTAAACAATAAGCATATCATTGCATTTGCAGGGATCAGAAAGGCTCTTGGTTGGATATTTCTTCAATATACCAGCCTATCAACTTAATATACGATGACATCAATTAGAGTGATAAGAGAATACTAATAAACCAATACAGATAGTAGACTCAGGAATAACGCAAAGCTGAAGCCCATAATTCAATGTGCAGGATATCCACTCTGCTCTATAAATCCCATAGCATGTGTGGCATATGAAGCAAAGTAGGCCATCACCCATCATTCTCAATCAATCATAACTTGCTATGCCTCGAAGGTAGGAAATATTCATAGAAACTTAAATACATGGCTTATGCAGCCTCTGGTAAATCCCAAATTTCACGCATACACAAATCCAACATAGCCAAAAATAAAACATAATAAATAAGTAAAAAAAAAGCAAATCGAATCATCAACAAAACATAAATAAGTAGAATACCACATAATTTGATTCAAAAAGCTGATTTGATAAATCATTCAAAACTCCAAAATCATATCCAAAGTATCATAACATAATAAAGCATACATAAATTTAAAAAAGTTCAACGATTACGGAAAATCAAAATCCTAATGTTCATATTGTAAAGAAAAATAGCTATAGATTCAATTTTTTGCAAGACACTAACCGCAGGTAGAACCGGACTCTACTCAATCCCCACCAGCCTTCTGGTAAACGTAAGTGAGCCCACACTTACCGCAATAGTGCCTATCAAAATGGTTAGCCATGAAGGTCCCGGCGCCACATTCCGCATTAGGGCACTCTTTTCTCAGTCTCTGAACCTTACCGGACTCATCCACCTTGTAAAACTGGAGGACGGCGAGCTTGACCTTCTTCTTCTTGTGCTTGATCTTCTTGGGCTTGGTGTAGGTCTTCTTCTTTCTCTTCTTCGCACCTCCCCTGAGACGGAGGACAAGGTGGAGAGTGGATTCCTTCTGGATGTTGTAGTCGGCTAAGGTGCGGCCATCTTCGAGTTGCTTGCCGGCGAAGATAAGACGTTGTTGGTCAGGTGGAATGCCTTCCTTGTCTTGGATCTTAGCTTTGACATTGTCAATGGTGTCGGAAGACTCGACCTCTAGGGTTATAGTCTTCCCCGTTAGGGTTTTGACGAAGATCTGCATCTTGGCGATGGGTGAAGATGCGCAAAGAAAAATGGGAGTAGAAGTACAGCGGCTAGGGTTCTAAAATAAGAGGAGAGTATTGGTTGTACGGCATTGTGTGACTTGAAAGTACGTATCTACCCATGCTCATTTTACTTATTGGGTCATTGATCTTGCGATTGACCGCATTACACAGCCCAACTAAGCCCTAACGTAAAGTATTTTTATTCATCCAAAATTCAACTGAAGTGTCAGTCTGAACCTGTGTTGCAGGTTCCATGAAGCCTTCTATTCCATGTAGATAAAAGCACTTTAAACTAGTATGGTGGTAGCTGAGACAGAGAGTAATCATTTCCATGGTTAAATATCAAAAATAAAATATTATTTTTAAAAAATCATATAAGTAATTACATTTGAATGTAATTGTTTTATATTTAACATATATAATGGACTTAAATTAAAGTCTAAATGTAGCATCTAATTATTTGCTCCAATTCTTACGAGGGAGATTAAGAATTGGAAGGATGACACGAGATAATTATTCATAATGACCTTTAATTTATTTAAAAAAATTTAATCACCTTTTATAGGTTAAACATATTTAAAAAATTAAATATGAATTTTGTTTATGTTGAATCTTTTTAATTTGATCAAATGTGAGACTTTCCTTAAAAAGGGTTACAAAAAATAAGTCCCCCAAGTTAAAGGCCCAAAAGAGATAAGAAACCTTAATCTCAAGCCAGACAGGTGAGGGAGCATCTCCACTGTAATCAAGCTCTCATCAGCATTAAACATGAAAGCAAGGGAGACTTGCGGCAATAATAACCTTTGCGGGCAACCATCAGGGGGACAAAGTTCTCCGTAAAGGCCCTCGCTTCCCATGGCAATGAACACATTGAAGCAACTTAAAAAACGAATAGAGAAGTTCAAAAACAACACAAGGGGCTTGACAAGCCCAAAAGGGGCTCATCATAAAGAGAACCTTCAAAGCAGAACACGGCTTCCAAGCAAAGGGGACAGAGACCTTGTTCACCAAGGGAGAGGGAGAGCCATGACGGCTCAAACAAGCCTCACCTATGAAAGGGAGACAAAAAACTCCATAGACAAACAGATTAAAAGGGATGTTGTACATTGTGGAAGTAATTTTTATCAGTTTAAATGTCTTTGCCATGTCAACAAGCTGCCATTGTATTTGCCAATCCTAATGGAAGTACTACACAAGTAATCCAACTTTTCTGCCTTGAAACAACATCACATTATTCTATATTCAAAATTCATATATTATATTTTTCATGGTGGGTTTAGTTAACAGAATAATGTTTGTTTCCTTGCAGAAAAAATTACTTAACTAATTTAGGTATTAGTAAGGAAGAATTCCATTTAATTACATAGGTTATCGGCTGGAAGGAAGACGTTGCACATAGTTTATGTCTACCTTAGATCGGACCTTCAACCAATACTAAGTTCCATCTTAAACCGAACTTTGGCAAATTTGGGTTTCAAAGAACAGTTGTCTTCAATACTCGGTCTGTGGACAATTTGTGTGTGGTCAAGGCGATAGAAAGAAAAGTGGAATTTTATGCTATCTCTAAACCTTGATCCTGGTTACATGGAAAACAACTACATAATGATGGTTGAAACTCAACACTAATGTCTCTTCGATGGGAAATTTTGGAATTACTGGAGTAGAAGTGATCATAAGGGACTAGTTGAGTAGTTGGTATTGAGGCTCTCACAGACATATCCCTAATGCTACAAGTGTACAAGTAAATTTATTGATTTTGTGTGATGGTCTGAAATTAGAAAATTGTTTTAGAAGTTAGAAATGAATAATAAATTTTCAAAGATTAAAGTATAATTTCATCCTTATAATAATTTATAATTTCATAAAATTGATTATACCTTATTTCTAGTAATTTTGTTACTAATATTTATCTTTTTAATATTGTCTATAGTTATAGGACACTCCTAAAGAGGAAGGAGATGCTCGCTATTAACAAAGGGATTAAGTGTATGGATATTCTCCCTCAACGGGGAGCCAATTTTCAAGCCCCTAAATGCAAAAGTTTTTAATGCTTTTAATCTTTTTGCTCATTTGTCTTAATCCTCTGATCAATTTAGCCTTTATTTGTCAATTTACCTTAAAATAGATGCTATGCCAATTATTAATTAATTTTTTATTTTAAAATTTTAAAATAAATTGTAATAAATAATTTTAAAAGCTTAAAACTTGTTTAAAAACTAAAAAAATTTATAAATAATAATTTTTATATTTTTTAATTTTTTAAAAAATAATGATTAGTATAGCATCAACTTGGATTGTCCTGTAGATGCTTCATCAGCAAACTTAATAAACATTAATTTTTCCATTTAGTTTAGAGTGATTAAGCAAATAATATAAATTTAAAGAAAAAAAATACAAAAAATTAAAATGGTGAGCCAATTCGCCATTTGCCTTGCATCCTTATTTTGACCAAAATATTCATCAATAGTCTTTTAAAATTCAAGAGTTGTCTCTCCTTTCCCTTTTAATGTTTGACGAGCAAGTTGATATCACAGCTATAACCTTACTTGGTCTGCACGTACGCCGACTTCCAATTAGATTTTTTCTTTGTCCAATTCATACTCTCTACATCTATAAACTATATTTAGCGAGGTGTTAATATATAAATAATAAATTATGCTAATTTACTGATTCTTACATTTACAGCTTTAAATTATCACTTATATTTTACATTAATTTTAAAATATTTTATAATTTTGATTTCTCACCTTCCATGTTTCCGGCTAGTAGGCGGTAACTTCCCAGATCCGTGCGCCGCCTCCTCTCCTTCTATGAACCATCCAAATCCGATGTCATCAACTAATTTTCCTTTTCATTTAACTGAAGTACAACACCACTGTAAATATGAATTATTTCTCTCTGAACAAAAACAATTTAAGATTTTCATATATTATTTTTCTTCACAGCGTTAATTCTCCGATCAATTGGGTAGTGCGATTAGGGATTCCTAGAATATAACCAATAAACGGAGATGGATGACAGCTGCGTGGTTTGTGCTGACAATTTGGAATGGGTTGCATACGGCGCGTGTGGTCACCGAGACGTGTGCTCCACGTGTGTTGCTCGTCTCCGCTTCATCTGCAACGATCGTCTTTGCTGCATCTGCAAGACTGAGTCCAACGTCATCTTTGTCACTAAGGTTAGAGCTTTCCTCTTTCTTCTTTTTATCGCCAATGTCGATTTCGAATTGAAACTACCGTAATTATAGCGTTTGGTATTGTTTATAAATTCACCTGTTGTTTATATAGACACGCACATGTATGATAAGTATTCTGCTCTTGTTCCAGGCTCTAGGGGATTACACGAGGATGATCAATGATTTCTCTGTATTGCCAACTGAAGTAAGGGAAGGCCGGGTGGGTTCATACTGGTACCATGAGGATACACATGCATTTTTTGATGATGTTGATCAGTACAGGATGATCAAGGCAATGTGCAGGCTTTCTTGCAGTGTATGTGACAAAATAGAAGAGCAATCCAATGCTGGGATCAAACGGAGAGGAAAATTTAGGAACATTGAACAGTTAAAAGGCCATTTGTTTCATCAGCACAGATTGGTTATGTGCAGCCTGTGTCTGGAAGGTCGGAAGGTATGAGTATGACCATTGTGGAGCATTCCTCTTTTTTGTTGAGTCAGTTGTTTGTCCATCAAGAAAAGCTTTGTGAACGCATCAATTTTCTCATTGGTTTATTTTGGACAATGTAGGTATTTATCTGTGAACAAAAGCTATATACTAGGGCACAGTTAAATCAACATATAAACACAGGTGACTCAGAGGTGGATGGAACTGAGAGTGAGAGAGGTGGCTTCATGGGGCATCCCATGTGTGAATTCTGCAAGTCTCCATTTTATGGTGATACAGAGTTATACTCTCACATGTCCACAGAGCACTATACATGTCATATCTGCCAAAGGTAATGAGGGTCTTCCTGGTACCAATTCTTTGAATACGTCCTAAAACAAGTGGGCTTATTTTTGCTTGTTCAATGTTCAATGCAGACAGCATCCTGGACAATATGAATATTACAAGAACTATAACGACCTTGAGGCAAGATGATTTCTATATTTCTGTTGCTTTCTCTCTTTTCCCCCTTTTTATCCTCGAAAGTTAATTGAGACTATGGAAATCATCTGCCACAGATTCATTTTCTCCGAGATCATTACCTATGTGAGGATGAGACGTGCCTTGCCGAAAAATTTATTGTCTTTCAGTCTGAAGCTGAACTAAAGGTGAGTCCTTGGGGCATATCTTTTCGGTTATTTGAGTGTCCTTAGTATAGCTCAATTTTTCCTTTTCTCATAGGCAGTTATTGCTTTTTCCCTTTTGTGTCCTTTCAGAGGCATAATACCATTGAACATGGAGGTCGCATGTCTCGTGCACAGCGCAGTGCTGCTTTACAAGTATGTATCTTCCTCTTAATTTGTGGGCTCCTCATAAGTTGCATTTTCCTTAATTCATTCACTTTTATGTATCTTTTTCTGATGAGTTGGTTACTTCCTTGTTGTTTTGTTAATTAATTGTACTCTTCCAGATACCAACAAGCTTTCGATATCGTCGAAGAAATGATGATACTCGTCGTGGAAGGGAGAGAACATCTCGGTATGAGCCATCTGATAATGACCATCAACTTTCAATGGCCATTGAGGCAAGTTTGGAGACGGCTAGTGATCCACCAGCATCATCTTCTACGCAGGCGGACTCTGATTGTGGAGACATAAATGATATTTATCCACTTGTCCAGCCTTTTGAATTGTTATCTGCTGCAGTTTGTGAATCATCTTCTAGATACCTTCAAGCATTAGGGGGAGGTTCTAGGGTTGCACCTTTGCAAGGAACATCTTTTCCTCCTCTCTCCACGCCTGCCAGCACCAGTCAACAAACACCTAAACATAGCTCAGATGGCTTGCCTATTAACACTATGGCAGCGCATCTAAGGCGCCAGAAGAATGCGAATACAAATGTTTTGAGTTCAGCCCAGGAATGGCCAGAAACAAGACACAGGCTTCTACAAGCAGCAAGCAGATCAAGTCAGGTTAGACCAGCAACAAATGTTGCAGCTGAAACATCACTTGGAAATAGTAATGGATTTCCGCAGTTAAGCTCTGCAAGTTCAGCTGGGCGATGGTCAATGGCAGCAACGTTGAACCTAAAAGTTTCTGAGCCAGACCCTGATCCTGAAGCGTTAGATAACAATCTTGATAGCAGCCAAATCTCCACTGGGCAATTGCCCGTACGGGGTGTTTGGAAGAAGTAAGTAAGAAACTCTTTTCGTAAGTGATAAATCCAAGACCAAAGTAGGTCACAACTTCTCTTGGGGAATGACCTTAACTGTTCTTAAACTGTTCCAGTTTTGTATGATGTTACGTGTTGGCAATAGATTCCATTTAAGGCCTGGGTTTATAAAGGACTCACAAAAACTAGCCTAGCTGTTCATTGCATTTCACCGAGTAAAAGAAACCCATATAGTGGGAGTATACAAAGTTGAAGATTTCTGGTTTGTCCGAGAATGTGTATTTTTAAAGGTTCCTTGGTTCATAGATGCATCTGAGTTCTTTTTTCCCTATAATAAATAGTCACAATATAGTAAACCAGCAATGCGAAATTCAACCAACAAAATGAAATTTATAGGTGGTCAAATCGAAATCAAACTGATGCAAGAACTTAAAGATTATTATTATTTTATACTGGCAGTGATGTTATTAAGAAACTGTCATATGTTAACTTTAGCACCAGTGTCTGAAAAAAATAACTTTCAAAAATAATAGTTTCAATAATCCTTAAGTGAGGGTCTCTTTTCCCATTAGACAACAAAATACAACATCATAGAAACAGAATTGAGATGTCAATACGAAGTCACACAATGAATGCAAGATTACATATTTGTGTTCAAGTTCATTGATATTGATAACAATAACTTGTAGAATGAGTTAATGTTATAAGGATTTACAGAATGAGTGATGCAAGCTACAACACTACAATACCAGGCTGAGCTTCAATATTGAGGATCCATCATCCAGAGAACGAAAGGAACCAAGGAACTTTACAATAATGCACAAAGCTTACACTTGAGTAATCTGATTAGTAGCACAACCAAAGGTTTTCTCACTGCTGTAACACATATACAGAAAACCATCATCCTCTTTGAAAGATTCATAGAGAGAGTCCATAAGCGTAGCTGCAAATACAGGTCATAGCAAAAAGCTTGAGAAACTTTCAACGCAACAAAAACATATGACATAATCCTATTGTGGCTTTACCTGTTTGTGGCAACGTGTTCTTCACAAACACAAACAGTGCTTTTCCAGGGCTCAGACGAAGTCTCAAGCTTAAGATATGAATGAATTGTCCAACAGACATGTCCCGAGGAACCAGATACCTATAAATCGAAAAGTGCGGCACAGATTTACTCGGCCCTTTTATCTTTTAACAAGAAATTATTATTTGCATATCTACTCAAGACCTAAGTCTAAACTGTGGGAGAACTCTTAAGTGAATCCTTTTTTAGCAATTTTAGAACCGAGTTTCCCACTTTTATCTTTATATCTACAGAATTCAGCATGCCACAATCTTGATAATTACATTTTTTTAATAAAAAAGGAGCACCCATCATTACTAGTCTCAATGCATTAGGCAGAGTTTGTGTCTTTAAAAAAAAAGAGGAATTGTAAGGTAGATATACAATAAAAGCATGAAATTAAGAGCAAATTGTTGTTGGCCAACACTGAAACTTACTTTTTCTTTTCCATTTCTGGAAGATCTGCTTTTGAGTATCTTTCCACAATCACCTACAAAAATGAGAAGAACAAAAAAGGAGTATCAAAACCCCGGATTTTAGCAATAACCAGCTAGCTAATTCCTTTTTAAGAAAAAGCCATAATCCATGGAGGGGCAAAAGCGATTAAGTTCATCTCATCTCACCTGTAAATAGTATAAAGTCTTGATAACTATAATGAACCATATTCAACAAATAAAGAAACAAGTCCATGGATAAAAAACTTAAATTGATCATACTTATGAAAAAAAAAAGACAGAATTCTGGGAATACAAAGGTTTGACCAAAAGATACGTCGAAGGAGAGGAATCGGAAAACTTACAGGGACCCGATTGGGATATTTGGCAATGATATCGCGGGATTCTTCAAGCCTTTGGTCTGCGAGTCAATTTAGAACAAAGAACCAACTAAATTAAGGGAAAAAAAACAGGGAAGGTTATAAGGAAGAAGAATTTTGTTTAGAGAAGCGAACCGAAAGTGAATTCATCCTTAAAAGAGGGGATCTTTCCCATTGCAACGCAGGCGAATCGAGCCGATTGAGACTATCTTTTATAACTACACGAAACCTACAAAAATGGAAGTAGACAGTTAACCGAGAAGTATTCATCGACGCCGTCTATTTATAGAACTCAAATTAAATTAAAAAAATATTAAAATAATAATTTTAATATGCTAACAATAATCGTCAGGCGGGGATAGCTCAGTTGGGAGAGCGTCAGACTGAAGATCTGAAGGTCGCGTGTTCGATCCACGCTCACCGCATTTTAATAATTTTCTATTCCTTTCATAGGCCGACTCTAGCCCATTTTAAGCCCACAATATCGACCTTTTTCTGCTTCGGAATTTGAATTGGGCTAAGCCCCACATATTTAACTCACAAAATACCTCACCTTTTCCTCGATTCATCAAATAGTAATTTGTTTAACTTAAGCTTCCAATGGTTGTTCAACTCAAATTACAAATTATATAAGTATAAATATGTAGGTTTTAGCTTGATGAAAAAGCAATGGAATTGAATCATATGTTTGTTCAAAGTGATTATTGATTTACAGCTTCAGGATGTGTGTATATATATATTGTATGTAATTACCTAATAATTTGTTCCAATTAATAATTAAAATTTTAATTACTCAAATATATAACATCAGTAATGTCGATGCGACGATACCTTTGAGCTAAAAAAAAAAACACTCTAAACACCTTAAATTAATTTCCTAGAAATTAAAAGAAAGTATAATTAGGCTTTTAATTTATGGATAGATAAAAAAGCATACACCCAAAATCCTCTGACCAGACATGTGAAGGAAGATTGGGAAAGGGTAAAATTATTTATATCCATTCCCTCCCGCTGTCATCTCATCAGTACTCCCCAAGTTTTGGAAAATCACCTATACCATAATGTAGCTAAGCTTTTATGGGCATCCATTCCAGACTGTTTGTTTGTTAGTTTTTGGTTCAAGTCATTTATTCATTTTGAATATACTAATTTTTTATTTAAATCCAAATTTAACAAAATTTTGGATTCTCTATCCTTGATTTTTATTTATTTACCTATACCAAATAAAAGGTACAAATGCCCCCTGCACTGTACACACTACTTTGCCTAGTTGACGCGTTGCCATCTCATTCACCAATGAAGCAAACCATGAAAGCTTAATCACCAGAAGAGGTTGGTGAGTGAGCCAGATTTCCCGATAAATTTCATTTTTTTTAAGCCTTAAATAACCAACCAATGTTTGTTTTCCATGAAAAAACAAGCATGTCTCTCTCTCTCTCTCACCAAAACACTTGCAAGTTACAAGTCGCGATCCGACATATCCAACGGCTCCCGTTTTGTTTTCCCCAACTTTTTATATCAGCCGTCTGATCCTGACCTTACCAGATTCCTACCAAAACTGACTAAACCCCTTAACCAGTTAACATATACATCTAATTTCACTATAAATTTCCGGTTCCTGGCTAGATTCTTTGTGTCGTCGAGTTCCGCTTCTTTAGAGTTCTG
The DNA here is from genome assembly GCF_007990345.1 of Gossypium hirsutum. Lineage (NCBI taxonomy): Eukaryota > Viridiplantae > Streptophyta > Magnoliopsida > Malvales > Malvaceae > Gossypium > Gossypium hirsutum. The sequence goes on along the minus strand of NC_053447.1, from coordinate 10,352,594 downwards.
GTCTGCTAAGCACTCTCGCAACTAAAGACTCAGATCCGTTCGGAATTATTTTTCCAGGTTGCCTTTTCTGCCCATTTACTCTTCTTCTTCTTTTATCGCTTTGTTCTGTCGTTTTTGTTTGGAGATCTTGCTTTGGTGTTTGTAGTAGCAGCGGAAAATGACTGTTCTGTCTTTGTATTCTCTCTCTCTCTCTCTAGTTAAATTGGATTGAAATGCTTGCAGATCTATGTAGTTTTCTGTTTGTTTTTGCGATTTTAGCATATTGGTTTCTGGTAATTCTAAAAGGTCTGAGATTCTGAGTTTTGGCTTTTGGAATATTTATGGAGTTTCTTTGCAAAAAAAGGTCATTTTGTTTGGAGTACAACTTCGAGTTGACTTGAAGTAATCATTGCCGGTTGTCCTTTACTACTGATATCTTAAACTCTGATAGAATTTATTTATTTTACTTAAAAAGTTGGTTCAGTTTTGAGTTCTCAGTAATATCTACTGGAACTGTATTTTTTTTCTCTCTCCAGTATCTAACATCATTATGGTTCTTTTAAATTGATGGAAGTTTATGAATTTTAATGTGATTTTTTTTACCGTCATGATATAGATATGTGCGTGGGTTATATGTGTGCAGGCTTAGAATGGAGACCTTTCTATTCACATCTGAGTCAGTAAACGAGGGTCACCCTGACAAGCTCTGTGACCAGATCTCTGATGCAGTGCTTGACGCCTGCCTCGCTCAGGACCCTGACAGCAAGGTTGCCTGTGAAACATGCACCAAGACTAACATGGTCATGGTGTTTGGAGAGATTACCACCAAGGCCAATGTAGACTACGAGAAGATTGTCCGTGACACATGCCGCTCCATTGGATTTGTTTCTGATGATGTGGGTCTTGATGCTGACAACTGCAAGGTCCTTGTTAATATTGAGCAGCAGAGTCCTGATATTGCCCAGGGTGTCCATGGCCACTTTACAAAGCGTCCCGAAGAGATTGGAGCCGGTGACCAGGGCCACATGTTTGGTTATGCTACTGATGAAACCCCTGAACTTATGCCCCTAAGCCATGTCCTCGCAACTAAGCTTGGGGCTCGTCTTACTGAGGTTAGGAAGAATGGGACTTGCCCTTGGCTAAGGCCTGATGGTAAAACCCAGGTTACTGTTGAGTACAACAACGATAATGGAGCCATGGTTCCGGTTCGTGTTCACACTGTCCTCATCTCCACCCAGCACGACGAGACTGTTACTAACGATGAAATTGCTGCTGACCTCAAAGAGCATGTTATCAAGCCTGTCATCCCTGAAAAGTACCTCGATGAGAAGACAATCTTCCACCTTAACCCATCTGGCCGCTTTGTCATTGGTGGCCCTCACGGTGATGCTGGTCTTACTGGACGTAAGATCATCATTGACACTTATGGTGGCTGGGGAGCCCACGGTGGTGGTGCATTTTCCGGAAAAGATCCTACCAAGGTTGACAGGAGTGGTGCTTACATTGTTAGGCAGGCTGCCAAGAGCATTGTAGCAAATGGCCTTGCCCGAAGGTGCCTCGTGCAAGTCTCCTATGCAATTGGTGTGCCCGAGCCCTTGTCTGTCTTCGTTGACAGCTACGGAACTGGAAAGATTCCAGACAAGGAAATCCTCCAAATTGTGAAGGAGAACTTCGACTTTAGGCCTGGCATGATCACCAACAACCTGGACCTGAAGAGGGGTGGCAATAACCGATTCTTGAAGACAGCTGCCTATGGACATTTTGGAAGGGACGACCCTGACTTCACCTGGGAAGTTGTGAAGCCCCTCAAGTGGGACAAGTCTCAATCTTAAACCAAGCTTTGCCCATCCCCCCTGCTCACTGCTTGCTTTATCCATAGTGCTGAATAATCCTCATGTTTCTTACCCTATATCTAAGCCACCACCTGAATGTTTCTAATCTACATATGATGTGCCCCATTCATTTTCTTCCCTTTGCTATTTGTAATTTGATTTTATGCGTCCTTTATTGACACAGTAATGCATGAGAATTTTGCTTTTATATTTGATGGCCATGGAAGTAAACAATAATCAAATTATTGTTCTATTAATCTCACCTAAAGGTGGTCTACTGTTTCAGGGTTCAAAAAATGCATCACAGACCTGACTACAATATTACTAAAATAGAAGCAAAAGAAAAACTTTAGAAATACAGCAGCAACAGTATGCATATGATTTGATAAAGAAAATAAGATCCTGTTTCAGGAAGCAGCTTAAGTAATCAACCCATTTACATGTTTCTCAGCTATGAAATGTTTGGCTATGAATTATGAGCATATTCATTTAGAGCATGAATAAATAAACACCTTAATTCCAATTACCCTTGACTTTTTCGGCTTATTCACCTTCAAACTCTTAAGCTACACTTAATAACAATCACTCCAAAATTGAATGAAGAACCGATCCAAGTTCCTTGTACACGACAGCAGTTTGAGCCATTCAACTATTGCTTGCAAAGCCGTATTGAGCCTTTCATAATTTATATTTAATTATATGTGTTTCAGGATGAAATTGATAAACTATCTAAGCATTGAGGACTAAATGTATTATTATACTGGTTAAAAAAAGTTCACACCAATCATTTAACGAAGAGTGACCAAAATAAAAATAACCTAAAATATTAGTGATTAAATTGAAATTTTTTATAATTGTGTGACCAAAAAAATATTAATAATTGAGTGATTAATTCTATAATTTACCCTTATAATAAAAATTGAGTTAAGAAAATTTAATAAACAAAGAACAAATCCCAGTAAATAGATAATATCTTATATCTCAGCTCGAAAAGTAAATTTCTTCTGTTTTAAAATAAAAGCAATACCTTTGGAATATTTAAACAAATGAAAAACTAAACTCTTGTTTTATTGATTAATAATTTTGCCTAGTCTCAATGGAGTTTGGTTCACTTTAATTTTAAATTACAATTTATTCTATTATATTAGCAGCAATGTCAAGATTTAAATTTTTGATTGTCAAAAGATGTTTGATCATAAAATTTATCCAGATTTAAATGAAATGCTTTTATTTGGACAACTCCTTTAAAATATAGTGTGTGTGGTATGGATATATCTCTAATATGAGTTAATTGTGCAATACCACAAAAAAAAATGTCAAGATTTGGTGTGAGATTTTTTATTTACAATTTTCCTCTCATTTTAATGTCAAAACAAATAATGACAACGTTTATCATTCATTTTTATAATTTTGGTTAATTTTCTTCTAAGCCATAACAAATAATATGTTTTAAGCAATGTTATTTAAATCAACTAGGTTAAAATACGAGTTGAACTAGTTTTTAATTTTTAATAATTTATTTAATCAAATCATCCAGACCAATTGAACAGATGAACCGATGGATTGGCCAATTCGATTACCGATCTAATTTTGAAAAGCTTGGTTTTAATTAAAAAAATATTTTTATTCTTTCTTTTCTTTGTCACTTAGTTTAAAACTTTGGGTTACTTTTCCTCTCAATTTTAGAGATTTAAAATTAATTTTCTAGAAAATAAAATATAATAATATTCAAATTTTATGCCAAGAATTTAACATCCATTTTTCGAAACTGTAAAAGGGTGAAATGTAGAGAGTAGATATTTAGGAATGGTGATAAGTAAGTAGATTTAAGTTTGAATGAAGTGTGGACAACATATAATATAACATACATTTGCTTGAGATTTGCAAGTGCCGTGAATAAGGGCACCAGTTTGTAAGATAAGCTATGTAATGTAGGAATGAGGATGCCACCAAATTTCATCGTTTCAAACATAAGGATTGATATCTTAGAAATTAACGTGTACAATAATGCTTCTTAGTTTAAGCTCCAAATGGTGAAAATGAAGGGTCTCTTAATGTAAATCCCATGTAATAAAAAATTTGCTGGTTTCAAAGTCCTTATTTTGCATGAACAGCCTCCATCTCTGACAAAACAGTAGTAGAGCTAGTAGCTATCTTCGTTCCAATGTACCTAATTTCATCCAAAGATTTCTCCTGTCGTATTAAAGTAACAATGTATTTTTTATTAAGGAATGATTGTGAAGTTCAAGTGAGAGATGATAGCAATCGAGACTGTTGAGCAATGACAGAAGCAGTGGAAGGGCTCTGTTCTAAGACAACTTGGTAACCATCCCCCATGTTATCCATTCCAAGGCTCAAGAGCTGCCAAAACAGCCCACCGTCACATGATCCCCCATTCCTGGCACTGCTGTAGATTGCTTTGTAAATCCTCTGGAAATACTCGTTTCTTTTCTCTAAGCTGTAACCTGGCAGCTTGAAAGACTTGCCAAACTCTCCTATTACCAGTGGTTTTTTCAGCACTGAATTGCAGTCCATGGTATGGGCTTCAATCCATTTGTCTACAAAACCAAGCTGGGCCTCTTCGCTTGAATTTGTCGATGGTAACCTGCAATTGCAGCATTTAATCATAACAAACATTAGTTTTAATCCCCCATGGAGAAGAGCTACTGAACTGAATTGTGATATTACCATTGCTCAGGGTATATATGGATAGTAGCAAAATCGACCTCGGGGATCTGATTATTGGAAATGAAGTCGGTCCCAATGGAATAGCTATTTGGATTATACTGTTTCTTCTCTGGCATCGATTCCCCATAGAATCCTTCAAGTCCTATTTCCAGTAGGTGATAATTATCAATGGACTTCACATGTGCAGCCATTTCTTTTACCCAATTCTGTAAATTATATTCAGCAAAAAAGGAACAAGTTGTTTAGCCCTGACTCTACAATTTTGATATGTTCTAACATAAATCAGCTCAGTATGGGAATTACAAGTATTAAACAAATAGTTCATACAATTAGCTGTATAGCAAATTCCAAATTTTGGTAAGATATGATTGAGAAGTTGGTGAAATATAAAAGGTAGGTTATAAAATTTGGGTGAAGTGGGCATAAGAAAATGTCCAACCACAACCTATTAGAGGAAACTTCAACAACTTGAAATTCCAAACAAACAGAAAGAACAAAAGCAGCAAAATTGTCTGTCACTACGAAACATCGAACCAGGATTCCGATTCTCAATTACTCTTAGATGGTTTCTTCATATGATTCCCCTGTGGAGTTACATGCGTGTATGCTACGCATTCCAAGCCAAAACAGCTTTTAAGTTTCTTATCAATTTATAACAAGAAGAAACCAATATTTTCCATCGCTAGTCTAGTCACTTCTTATCCGTGATCATCCACCAATGTGACAACTCAATTGGGTTTGGTTTTTTTAGCTGGAATGACTTGATTTCATTTTCCTTGAATTGAAATTAAGGTCAATCCACTGTAAACAGAGCTAATTTATTTGATGTCTTTTCTCACCTTTACTACTTTATTACTCGCTACTTCTTTCTAGCTAGTGTTCACATGATGATCAGAAAGCACATTTGTAACGCTATTGCAATTTGCATGCGTCGCTTTTTTACGTGTCGTAGACAAGACTTAACATGATGCAACTGGCAAAATTAGCTCGAAAATCGAACCTGAAGATTAGCTCCAGATGGATCACTGGGGCAACGAGGCTCGTTCATTAGTTCCCAAGCAAAGATGATAGGATCGTCTTTATATGCCACTCCAGTAATCGTGTTGATTCTCGTGAGCACTGCCTGCAATTCAAGTTCTGATTATTGGATACTGTACCTGCTTGTTATATTGTATGACTTATTAAAAATGTTGCGGAAAGGATCGATTCGAGAACTCCGATATGACTACAAGTAAATTGACCGGAACGAAAAATAAAGTGAACACAAGGATTTACGTGGTTCGGCTTTAATGCCTACGTCCACGGGCAGAGGCGAAAAGAAATTTCACTATAACAAGATGAAGATTACAAGTGTTTTACACTCAAGACACAACCCGAGAACCTCACAACTCTCAACCCCTATAGAAAACCCGAAAGCTAAAATCCTAGCTTTCAAAGAACAAGCTTTGCTCTCTCTTGGTTTGGGATGATTAATATGGCTAATGAACCTCTCTATTTATAAGAGAGTTCAAGGACATAATTGTCCAAAACTTTGGCAAAGATTTGTGGTTGAAAATGGACACCAACAACCATCCACTAATCCACTACCACCAACAACCCACTACCAACAACAACAATCCACTACCAATTTTAAGCCATTTCTTAACAAATCTCCACCTTGGCTTGAAATTTACCAAGCTGAACATCATAGTGAATTCCTCGAACTGGATCACCTCTTCCAAACGCCTCTCTGGCGCTAATCAATCCCGAATACCTATCAAGTCCAAGCAATGCTTGAACTTATATGCAGGGATCACCTTAGTTAACATATCTGCAGGATTCTTCTCGGTAGCAACCTTGCTGATAACAATGTCACCTTGCGTAACATGTTCCCGAACAAAATGATATCTGACATCAATGTGTTTGGTCCGTTCATGAAACATCTGATTTTTAGTCAGATGTATGGCACTCTGGCTATCGCAAAATACAACAGTGAAATCCTGTTGTAAACCCAAACTGCTTACTAGACCTTTCATCCACAATGCTTCTTTCACTGCTTCTGCTAACGCCATATATTCCGCCTCAGTCGTAGATAAGGCTACGGTAGACTGTAACACAGCTTTCCAACTAATGGCTCCTCCAGAATAAGTGAAAACATAACCCGTCAGAGATCTTCTTTTGTCCAGATCTCCAGCATAATCAGAGTCCACATAGCCCGTGACACTGCTAGTGCAGTCACTCTGATCATATACCAAGCATAAATCTGCAGAACCTCTCAAGTACCTGAGAATCCATTTCACGGCCTGCCAGTGTTCCTTGCCAGGACAACTCATGTATCTGCTGACCACACTAACTGCATGTGAAATGTCTGGACGAGTGCAAACCATTGCATACATCACGCTTCCAACTGCACTCGAGTATGGAATGTGAGACATTTGCTGCTTTTCTTCATCAGATTGTGGTGACAACTCTGCAGAGAGTTTGAAATGTGGTGCCAACGGAGTACTCACAGTTTTCGCTTTATCCATGCCGAAGCGTTGAAGAACCTTTTCAATGTAGTTCTTCTGCGACACACGAAGCTTGCCCGCCTTGCGATCTCTGTGAATATCCATGCCCAAAATTTTCTTGGCAGCACCCAGATCCTTCATCTCGAACTCACCACTCAACTGCGACTTTAACTTGTTGATTTCCGACATGTTTTTGGAAGCAATTAACATGTCATCAACATACAGCAACAAATAAATGTGCGAACCATCTGAGAGCTTCCGATGATAGACACAAGCATCATAGTCACATCTTGTGTAACCATGCTGAATCATGAAGCTATCAAACCGCTTGTACCACTGCCTTGGGGATTGTTTCAATCCATATAAAGACTTCTTTAATAGACAGACATGGTCTTCTTTACCAGGAACTGTAAAACCCTCTGGTTGACGCATGTAGATTGTTTCCTCGAGCTCACCATGCAAGAACGCCGTTTTTACGTCAAGCTGCTCAAGTTCTAGATCAGACTTGGCCACCATGGCAAGTAATACACGAATGGAAGAATGCTTTACGACTGGGGAGAAAACTTCATTGTAGTCAATCCCCTCTTTCTGAGTGAAGCCTTTAGCAACCAATCGTGCCTTGAATCTAGTTGCTTCAACCCCTAGGATGCCTTCCTTTTTCTTGAAGACCCATTTGCAACCAACTATCTTCTGGTTACTTGGCGGCTTAACCAACTCCCAAGTATGGTTCTTGTGAAGAGATTCTATCTCCTCACTCATAGCAATTGCCCACTGTGCCGACTCATCACACGTGACAGCCTCATTATAACTGGAAGGTTCTATACCAATGGACTCCGCCACACTGAGCGCGAAAGACACCAGATTAGCGTAACGCGGATTTGGTTTGATTTGTCTCTTCGTTCTTCCAGTGGCAATGCTATATGGTTTTTCTTGAGGTGACTCATCTTCATCGGAATCTTGCACCTCAACTTGATCATCCTGGACTGAAGTACCTTCCGTAGGAATTGGAGCGTCCACCTGACACTCCACCTGCTTCTCAACACCGTGATCTCCCATTCTATCTGACTCCTCCTTTTCCCGGGAATTTGTGGTGGATCGAAGCATGGATGACTCATCAAAAGTCACATCTCTGCTGATGATGAACTTGGACGAAACCGGATCAGGACACCACAACCTGTATCCTTTCACCCCTTGGCCGTATCCAAGAAATATGCATTTCTTCGCCCTCGGTTTGAGTTTTCCCTCATTTACATGAGCATACGCAGGGCAGCCAAACACTCTTAAACCAGAGTAATCAGCAGGAGAACCAGACCATACTTCCTCAGGAGTCTTCAGCTCAATAGCTGTTGACGGAGATCTGTTAACCAAATAACAAGCAGTATTAACAGCTTCAGCCCAAAATTCTTCACCGAGCCCAGCATTTGATCGCATGCAACGAGCTCGCTCCAAGAGAGTTCTATTCATGCGTTCTGCAACTCCATTTTGTTGTGGTGTTCGACGAACAGTGCGGTGTCTCACTATTCCTTCATTTTTGCAGAACTCATTGAATTCACCTGAGCAAAACTCCAAGCCATTATCCGTCCGGAATCGCTTGATCTTCTTTCCTGTTTGATTTTCGATCAAAGCTTTAAATTGCTTGAAGTTGATGAGAACCTCATACTTGCTCTTCAGAAAATACACCCAAACCTTTCTCGAGTAATCATCGATAAAGGTAAGCAGATATCTGTAACCACCTTTAGAAATTGTCGGAGAAGGCCCCCAAAGGTCAGAATGGAAGTAATCCACTGTGCCTTTTGTCTTGTGAATCCCAGTGCTGAACTTTACCCGAGTCTGCTTACCGAAGACGCAGTGCTCACAGAAATTCAACTTTCCTGTACACTGCCCAGACAATAATCCTCGTTTGCTTAGCACCGATAAGCCTCTCTCGCTCATATGCCCGAGCCGCATATGCCATAACTTCGTGGTGTCAGAATCTAGATCATCTGATGATGACACTCCCGCAACACCTGTAACCGAGGAACCATCGAGGAAGTAAAGGCCCCGCTCCAAATTACCACGTATCACAGTCAAAGCACCCGAGAATACCTTGAGAACTCCACCTTCAGCAGAGTACCGAAAGCCTTTCTTGTCCAACGTACTCAAAGAGATCAAATTTTTCTTCATTTCTGGAATGTGCCGAACATCAGTTAGAGTTCTAACAATACCGTCAAACATCTTTATACGAACTGTGCCAATCCCCATGACTTGACATGCGTGGTCATTTCCCATTAGTACTGAACCAGAATGCTTCTCGTATGTTGAGAATGCATCTTTCGAAGTACTTATATGAAATGTAGCTCCCGTATCAAGAATCCATCTCCCACCAGCGTAAGAGTCGGATACTGCAAGAACGATCTCGGCATCACTTGAAGAATCTGCATCAGCTACATTCGCACGATCATTTTGTTGCTCCTGTGATTCTGATTTCTCCTTCCTTTTCGGACAATCTACCTTCATGTGCCCGTACTTCTTACAGTAGTAGCACTGTATTCTCTTCTTGGACTGCGATCTAGGATGGCTTTTACTTGAACTTCCACCCTTTGCCTTGGATCTTCCTCGAGCAACCAAGCCTTCGCCTTCATTGTTTTCGACCACCTTACCAGTGATTTTCTTCCTCAACTCACTGGAACTTAAGGCATTTTTCACCTCCTCTAGAGTCAGGTCATCACGACCGTACATCATTGTATCAACAAAATTCTCATACGAGGGAGGCAAAGAACACAAAACAATTATTGCTTGGTCCTCATCATCGATTTTGTTATCGATATTATTCAAATCCATGATAATGGAATTGAATTTATCCAGGTGCTGGGAAACAGGTGTACCTTCCTCCATCTTCAGGGCATAGAGTCTTTGCTTGAGGTAGAGCCGGTTCGTCAATGACTTCGTCATGTACTTGCTCTCTAACCGGAGCCACAAACCGGACGCGGTTTTCTCATCCGCTACTTCTCGTAGCACTTCATCTCCTAGACATAGCAGAATAGCACTATGTGCTCTTTCTAGCATGTCATCCTTTTGCTCTTCCGAAAGCGTGCTTGGTAATTTATCTTTACCAGACAATGCTTTTAGCAATCCTTGTTGAACCAGCACTGCCCGCATCTTGATGCGCCATAAACTGAAACTATTTTTCCCGGTAAATTTCTCGACATCATACTTAGTCGATGAAACACTTGTAGCCATAATTTGGAACCTTTGAATGAATGATAATATTTTCTTCCTGATGTGAAAGATCAGACAAGGCTGCAGTCACAGGGCAATTCAGAAAATATTATCACTCCTTCAACTACGCTCTGATACCAATTTGTTGCGGAAAGGATCGATTCGAGAACTCCGATATGACTACAAGTAAATTGACCGGAACGAAAAATAAAGTGAACACAAGGATTTACGTGGTTCGGCTTTAATGCCTACGTCCACGGGCAGAGGCGAAAAGAAATTTCACTATAACAAGATGAAGATTACAAGTGTTTTACACTCAAGACACAACCCGAGAACCTCACAACTCTCAACCCCTATAGAAAACCCGAAAGCTAAAATCCTAGCTTTCAAAGAACAAGCTTTGCTCTCTCTTGGTTTGGGATGATTAATATGGCTAATGAACCTCTCTATTTATAAGAGAGTTCAAGGACATAATTGTCCAAAACTTTGGCAAAGATTTGTGGTTGAAAATGGACACCAACAACCATCCACTAATCCACTACCACCAACAACCCACTACCAACAACAACAATCCACTACCAATTTTAAGCCATTTCTTAACAAAAAACATATCCAGCGTATTATATGTAGATAATGGCGATAGGAATAATCGCAAAGGTATAAAAAAGAAAAATAAAAACACCTAAATTTTTCATGGAAAACACTTATCGAAAAAAAAAACACTAAAAAAAAAGAAATTCACTAATTTTAGAAAACAGAGATCAATTTTGTTTTCTTTCCATCCTAACAAAAGTGTAAAAGGTTTGACTATTGAAGTCATTGGATCTTCAAAGTTACGTGGATGAAGGCAGCAATCATAGAGTGGACCCAACCAGGTACCAGGGACCTGGCAAAGTCCCTTGGTTAGGTTCTCAGTTTTTCACCATCCTTGCTAAACTGGACAACTTTTCATGAATTTGAAGACCAAACCCAAAGAAACCGCCCCGAATTAGTTGCAAACATTTATTAGAAGGGAGAAAATGGGATTCGTGAAATTAATACAATTACGTTACAGAAAATCAAAAGCTGTAAACCAACGTACCTTAATATGATTCTTGTAGTATTTTTTGACAACAGAGTCTGTAAAAAAATCATCTTCTTTGCTCAGGTTCCGACCTCGTTGCTTTGCCCATTGAACGTATTTATCTTTTCCTCCGAAATCTTTGAAGTTATTTGCCAAACTCAGAATCAAATGAATTCCATACTTGTTAGCTTCCGCTACAACAAAGTCCAGTCCCTGTAAAATAATTAACCATATAAGAAGGAGAACCCCTTCCTTTTATTGTAATTTATAAAACTGTAGCCAAAAGATAAAAAATTGAAGTCATCTGTGCTACCTTGAAGACGTCTTCATTGTAAGAACCAGGGGAATTCTGAAGAGGCTTGTAATCACCATCGTTAAACGCCCAAGTTCTTGCTATGTTCATGCCATACTTGGAGGCTTCTCGAAATGCGTCAGTAACCTTGCTCCTCGTAGAATTGTCAGACGCAAACATCATCATCCAATATGCATTGAAGCCATTCAAGTAGAAAGGCTTTCCATTTATGACAAACTTAGTTGCTGTTGTTTGAACGAAGCCGGTGCCGCCAGCATCAGCCCGAGCATAATAAATTCCATGGCGGAAGTCCATCGTCAGGATGAGGACTAACAGTACGATGAAGCTGTTAAACCAATGACTTGCCTTCATATTGCACAGACTTGGAAAGCTTGGTTATGAAATTACAAGTAGAAAACGAGATGGAGTGGAACATATATACACAAGAGAATGAAAACAAAACTTGGAGAGATTGGAGGTGGGGAATGTTGGCGTGGTCTAAAATAGGAATAAAAATTTATAAGATACAATACGGTACAAAATAAAAACATATATTATGTGGCACACCGGGGGTGGATGAGAAAAATGATGAATAAACAAATATATTTAGTGGATAGTTTTTTTTAGATGAAAAAATAAATTATACTTGATTTTATATTTATTAATTTTTAAATTTATTTGTGTTATAACAATTAACTTATACACGATGTTGGGATAAACTAGTGGTGCATAGAGCCACTAAAGATGGAGGTTTAAGAGCTAGTTTTAGCAGAGTGATGATCGTTGCTTGATCTCATATTGTTTGTATGTCCGGTTCTCTCTTTGTCTCTTTTGATTAGAGGTGTTCATTGGTTGAGCAGAGCTTAAATATTAAATTACCATACTTTACATGCTTGTTCAAGTCTAACCTGGTTCAAAATATGAGCTTAAATTTTTATCTAAGCATGTCAATATTTGTAAATGATTAATCCAAATCCATTTTAGATCCACTCATATTATTTATAATTTAATATTTTATATATTTATCATTTGTTGAAATTTTATATATAGACTAACTTAATATTTTTTTAATGTTTTCCTTGTAGTATTATATATTATTATAGATTTAATTTTTATATGTTATATATTACATAACATATATAAAAATAGCATAATATATTATATTACAAACTTAGAGAATGGGTTGAGTGGGGCTAGGTTCAAGCCTTGAATGTTTGAATCTGAACCCAAGCTTAGACCATTTTTTAAATGGTCTATTTTTTTTTGCCCAAGCCTATTTTTTTAGTCTAATATTTTAATCCAAATCCTTCTAAATTTCAGGTGGGCTTTAGAACTTAGATACTATATCAAAGTAACATAATATAATATAATACAAACTTAAAAAACAGGCTAATTGGGGTCGGACCCAAGCCTTGAATGTTTGAATTTAAGCCCAGGTTTAAATGGTCTAATTTTGTTTTTTTGTCCAAGCTTATTTTTTGAGCCTAATATTTTGGCTCAAATCTTCCTAAATTTCAGGTAGGCTTTCGAACTTGAATGGGTAGTCTGACTATTGAACAAGTTCAATCTTGCCCTCTTAATCTTTAGAAGAGGAGATATTTATACAATAATGAGGGTTTGGAGTGGGTTCTCCATATCATGATTGATTCTTTAGAAGAGCCCAATTTAGACCCAAATTAGGGTATGGTCCAAACATATTCCAATGTGGGGTTAGAGAGTTTAGAAATCAAAAGTATTAATAAGATTAAATTTGATGTGATGACTGTCATTGGTGGAGTCATGATGATGTTCTCTTTGTGGCGTCAAGGTGATGGGGTGTCTCTTTTAGGCGATGTTCTCTCCATAGAGGTATTACAATTAACCCCAGTCAAAGAGAAGTTTATAAAATGAGCTTATTTGATACTATAATTTTGGGGTGATGGGGTGCATTTTTTAGGTGAAAGTAAAGTTTCTACGATTTGGCCACTTCAGAACTGAACTCCTTTCACCTTAAGTAAAAATCTTAAGTCTTTTGAGAAGAGCTCAATTTTGTAAATTTTGAGCAACATGTTTTAGCCCTTCACATTGTATGCTTTTTTTGTACTTTTCTCATATGCTTTTAAAGTTAATCAATTTCCTTCCTTTTTTCCTAGTAAGTCCTTTTGCATTTTTTTTTTGTTTTTAAAAAAGCTTTTAGCTTTTGCCTATTTGTTTATTTTCTTTTCTTGTTATCTCGCTTCATAATAAACCATAGCAAGTTCATCAAAGAAACCAATAAAGGAAAATGAAATTTCAAGAAAATGACTTTCCTACTTCCAATTACTGTATTTAGTGTACAACCATGACAAAAAAACATGCCGTGGGTTCTTCAATTTAAAAGGATTAGGGGTTCCCATTATAGATATGGATTTGCCACTAGAGAATTGTTAGAGCTGTGACCCAAATTCTTATTAAAATAAAATACAAGTGACAAGATAGGGGGTCCACGAGGGTGAAGGTCGAAGCTGATCTAGTTGCTTATACTTTAAATGCGACTGAAGATATAAATGGAAATCAAAAGCCATCTACTTATTCCGAGGTAGTTAGTTGTGAAGACTCAGAAAAGTGGATATTTGTCATGTAAGAAGAGATGGAGTCACTCCACAAGAACAGAACATGAGATCTTGTGAAGCTTCCTAAAGGTAAGAAGGTTGTTCATTGTAAATGGGTGTTTAAGAGGGAAGAAGGGACTCAAGTGGTTGAAGAACCCAAATATAAAGTAATACTTGTTGCAGAGGGTTACAGTCAGATTCCCGGTATGGACTTCACAGATGTGTTTTCTTCAGTTGTGAAGCACAGTTCGATTTGAGTCTTATTGGTATTGTAGCCATGTATGATTTGGAGCTCGAACAGTTAGATGTAAAAATAACGTTTTTGCATAGAGAACTTGATGAGGACATTTATATGTAACAACCAGAGGGGTTTACAATCTCAGAAAAAGAGGACTATGTTTGCTTGCGGAAAAAGTCTTTTTACTGTTTAAAACAGTCACCAAGACAATGGTACAAGAGGTTGATTCCTTTATGACTTCTCATGATTTCAAAAGAAGTAACTTTGGCAGTTGTGTTTATTTTAAGAAAAACAGTGATGGTTCTTTTGTGTGTCTACTCCTTTATGTTGATGACATATTGATAGCGGCAAAAGATAAAAGAGAGATGAGAAAAGTCAAAACCCAACTTAGTGAAGAATTTAAAATGAAGGATTTGGGAGTAGCAAAGAAGATACTTTGTATTGAGATTTTCAGAGATAGAAAAGCAAGTAAATTGTACCTAAGTTCGAAAGGGTACATTGAGAAAGTTCTTTGTAGGTTCAATATGCAGAGTGCTAAGCTTGTTAGTACTCCTTTGACGACCTATTTCAGATTCATCAACTTTGTCTCCACATTCAGATGATGAGATTGTTTACATGTCAAATGTTTTATATTCTAGTATAGTAGTATCTCTTATGTATACTATGGTTTGTTCACAGCTAGATCTATCATATGTAGTCAGTGCAGCTGTAGATACATGGCGAATTTCGGTAAAGAACACTGGAAAGCATTTTAGTGGATTTCGAGATACTTACGAGGCACTACTGTTGTTTACTTACAGTTTGGAAGAAATAGAGATGAAGTCATTGGGTATGTTGATATTGATTTTGTTAGAGACCTTGATAAAAGAAGATCTCTTACAAATTATGTCTTTACAATTAGGGGTTGCGCAATCAGTTGGAAAGCCACCTTGCAAACTACTGTCACTTTGTTTACCACTGAAGCTGAGTACATGGCGATTACTAAGGTTTGTAAAGAGCTATTTGGTTAAAGGGGCTCTTTATTGAACTTAATAAAGACCTTCAAACTAGTATAGTATTTTGTGACAGTCAAAGTGTCATCTTCCTTACGAAAGATCAAATGTTTCATGAGAGAACAAAGCACATTAATGCTCGATATCATTTTGTTCGTGATATTATTGCTCGTAGTGATATTGTTGTGAGCAAAATTAGTACTCATGATAAACCTACAGATATGATGACTAAGCCACTTCTTATAACCAAGTTTGAGCATTGCTTAGACTTGGTTGGTGTTCATTGTTGAAGATAAACCCTTAAGGGGTTTCATGAAAAAGGTGGAGAACTTGTTTATTGAGAATTCATGTCAAGGTGGAGATTGTTAGAGTTGTGACCCAAATTCTTATTAAATTCAAATACAAGTGGCAAGAGAGGGGAATCCACGAGAGGGAAGGTGTTTACTTTCTCTATTTGATATTGATTTGAATAAGGTGTTTCAACTTTACTGCATTACTTCTATTAGATGTTGATTATAATAAGGTTTTCTAAACTTATAAATAGACGCAATCTATACTTATTGTGATAATTCAAATTTGACATAATGAATTTTTTTCTTATCTGCCTGTGGTTTTTTTCCCAAAAGGGTTTCTACGTAAAATCTGTGTGTTCTATATTTTTCTCTATTATTGCCATTATCGATATTCTATTTTGACAAGAACATTCATCAATTGAGCAACATCATAGACAATGAAAAAGGGATTCTTTTTCTTGTCTTGTACATTTTTTAATTGCGCTTTCATTTGCTTCTCTGTATATGGTTCATGGAGGTGTTAAACTCCCTTGGCGCGACTTAAGGGTAGCTTGTTGTCGATTCCTTGGTGGCATGTTTCTTGATCGTAAAATAGGGAATAGCTTGACTTGAGTCATTTCCAAAACTTTTACTTCCATCAATTTTCTCGCAAACTAGGCCAACAAGGCCTTTACTATTTCCAATACCACAAGAATGTGTGCTCACCAATCTTTGATAAACCAAATAGTTGTCATTAAGATAAGGGTCGGTTTATCTATATGAAAGATATATCGGGAATCTTTCTTTTCCCATAGCGATGAAAGAGCTTGGTACATGAAAGTTGAGTAGGAGTGCCCAACTTGAAGGATAAAGTTGCTAAGGGACAATATAATAGTTATAAGCTAGGGTCCTCATTTGCTCTCATTGATTTGTTGAAGCTAAATCTTGTCTTAGTAATTTAAATGCTTGTGGGTTACTCTATGTTGGGAATTTGTGCCCTTAGTATAGTTATTTAAGCATTTATACTTGTAATTTTTCAAACATAATGGTTAATCAAATTTCATATATAGTTCAATTAATTTCTTTTGTATATTTGTCCTCTTTGGTTTTTGCACGACAAGGAAAAATGAACAAAACATATATTGGCACATTAGTTACCTAAGATTTAACCAGTACTAAGTTGCATCATAAGGGTGAGTTTATGATCCAAGAAAACAACTTAATTAGTAAGTAATCTAAGTGGTACATAATCTAAGGAATCAAAATGAGCAAATTGTTCAGTGGACTATTATATTGTCTATTAAGTCCAATTGGGGAGATAATTTATATTGGGTATTAGAGCGGATATACATCGGACATGACCTAAATTGAATTGATCATGGATCCGTTGGTATATTGGGTATATGAATTATGTATGGCATGAGTTCACCTACAATAGTGGAATTTATAGCTCAATTAAAAAGTAAATGATATCTTATCATCGACATTGCATGAATTATAGAAAATGAGTGTGGTTATAGGTCATTAGTTAAAGACGAATGATTGTTATTAATATTTGTTAGTAATAATATTTTTCATTATGCAAGTTGCAATGGTGGTTATGATATAAAATATGATTATTTTAGATTAATAGATTTAACCCAAAAAGATTAAGGATTTAAGTTTTCTATTAAATATTATTTTAATGTGTATGTGTCGCCCACTACATAATGTTCTAAAGAGATTCTAGGTTTTCTATTAAAATATTATTTTCCCTCTCTTTTTGTTCAAGTAATACTCTTGTGATTTTCCCTATAAATAGAGATTATGAGATTGCCAAATATTCACATCAGTCATACATGGATACTCTGTCGAAATTTAGGAAAAACTATTTAGCTACAAATAAATTCGATTTTTCGTAAGTACTTGTGAAAGTAATTTCGATTTTGGTTGCCTTAGAGAAAGTGAACTTTCTCCACTAGAAAGTTATAGTTTTCATTTAGTGTTTCGTTTGAAATAAGAGCTCATTCTCTTGGAAACTGAGGGTTCAAAGGTAAAAAAGAAGATCATTGGTTGAAAGCTAAGTATCCGCTAGTCTCATTAGTCTAAGAACATATGTACTATGTTTGGTCAAATTTATTGCTATAGACAACACAACAAAGGTTCATATTTTATGAAATTTTTTGAATTTCTACTATGTAACAAAACTATTTTCATAAACAAATTTTCCAACGTTCTAGTTGTGAATGAATGGATCACTCAATTGTCTATTAGGTCTTTAATTCTTGTAAGAAACTTTCACCTTTTAATGCAATGATGTTAGACGAGTGTTATCCTATAAACTACTAAGCCAATTTGTCAAAGTTACCTAAAGGCCTTACAAAAAACATTGGGTACCAACTTCTAGCATGCTCTCACAACATCATTGGAAATAACTTGCACTCGAGGGTGTCGAAGGTGCCCATAATCCTTATGTAACTATTATACTAGTGTAGATGATCCATTGGATTTTTCGTTCCCTTGTATGTCTCCTTTGGTGGTTTAAAGGAAACTAGGACTGGCTCCGAGGCAACTTAAGAATTCAATGGATCATTTGAGTACTAGTTTGATGAAACTTCTCTAGGCTTTGCCAATACTTTCAAGAGGTACATTTCCCTCCTCAATACCTCCATTTGCCGCTTGAAAGGAGGACTAATCAATGACATGCCCCTTTTTTCTAGGTTGCAATCTACTCTCATTCTTCTTGTTCTACATGGATGATTCCTATGCCCAATTGTTGATATGATGCTACACCCACTGTTTCTAGATAACCTCATTTTACCTTTAACTCACGAATAATTTGAGCATTTTGTTAGATGGTTTCTTTCTATTAGTTGTGTTTTCTAGCAATATCTTAAGTTACTATTGTAGCTCAGTGTATTACTGGGTCATGAGCGTATTATTTTGCATGGTGGGGTTCATAACCCATGAGGTTGTAGCTATTAGTTACCTTTGGCAAGTTCTTGTTGATTTGAGTAATGTTGAAAATTTCTAGATGGTTGCTCCACCTAAGGTTGTTCGTAGTATTCTCACTGACCAAACAGTTGGTCATATTAGTCGTAAGCAGAATAACTTTGATATTTCGCCCTTGGTTCTCGCCACTAATAATGCTCTTATCCATAAACATGCTAGTAATAACTCTCATGATTGTGTTGGTTATCTCAACATCTATATTGGTTTTGGTAATGTTGAAAATCTCTTCTCATACTTAACCTCGTTTTCTTCCACTTCCGAAATATTCTAGGTTGGTTAAGCCATACTTTTCAACTAGTTTCTCATAGATGACATTAATTTATATAAAAATTAAGTTATACAAAGGTATTGTAGTAAACTATCGTGGTGGTTCACATCATTTGTGGTGTGGAGAGCCACTAAGGATGGAGTTTTAGCATAGTAATGATTAATGGCTAATCTTGTATTGTCTATGTATCTTGTTCTCTTTTGTCCCCTTCATCTTAGATGGAGTCACCTTATATCAGACGAGGTGAACCACACATGTTCATTATCCTTTCCGCCTTATCCAATCAAGCCATCAATAGAATTTTTTAATTAATTTTTAGTTTATTATTCTTCAATAAGGGTCTGTTTGTTTCATTGAAAATGGTTTTCGAAAAACGATTTCTGAAATATAACTTACTTTACTGGAAAATTTATTACTTTTTTGTGTTTGGATGAATCTGTGTAAAATATTTTCTGTTGTTTGACAGATTTCTTAAAAATATTTCATAAAAAGTTATTTTCAATGAAACAAACATACATTTGAGGTTTCCTTATCTTTTCATTGTTTATTTGAGTTTATTTTATATCTATAATTTTATATTTTATAGTTTTGTGCATATATTAAAAATATTTTGTTAAATTCAAGTTTATTACAATGCCATTTTTTAGTTACATGACTACCAAGTGAGTATTTTTTATTTAAAAATGGGATATCAACAAAATTGACAAAAAAAAAACAATGTCAACCATTAGACTTGATTTTCAAATGTGAAAAGTGGAGAGACTAAATTCTTGAAAATAAAAGTACAGAAACTAAATTGCAAATTTGTGAAGAGTACATAGACTTATGACATATTTTAACCTTTATACTACAAAATATTTATTATTAAAATATTAATATTGAATATTTTTGAAGAATATTATTTAAAATTATTATTTTTAAAATAAATTATTAAAATAAAATTGAAATATTAAAGAATTTATTAAAATAATAAATTATTAATATAATTTATTATATGACTAAATATAAATAATTAAATATGTATGTTTAATAATAATGAAAAATATAATATTTTATATTAACATTTTAATAATTTTTAATATTTTTAAAAATAAAAATAAAATTTATTATCAATATAATAATATTAAAATTAATTTAAATTTATTTTTATATAAAGATAAAATTATCTGTAAATGAGATTATTTCCGGAAAACGACTTACGCTTTTTGAAAGAGTTCATTTTACGTTGATAAAGTTATTTTTTTATAAAACAAACACAAAAAAATAAAAAAATATTTTCCATAAAACCTTTTATAGGTAAACAAACCTAAATGATTAACTATGTTTTTAATTAAAGAGTTTTATGGATTAAAATAATATTAACTGCATTAAAAATAACAGACCTTAATAATCATTTATGGATGCTGACATCCTCCGCGTTTATATAACTGCATGGGTCTGTTACCACCACCAAGAAAGAAAATCTTTTTACCTTTACATCGTCACATATAAAATAGCCTCAACTGATTCACTTCATTTATTAATTTTAATACTCAATCTTTAATTGTTCTTAAAATTAATTATTTAAATGGTAATTTCATAAATTTTTTTTCTTTTTCATTATAGGAGAGCTGGTATGAGAATTATCATAATTATATTTATATTTTTTATACGTATATTTAAAAAGAAGTTGGTACCAAATAAGTGTTTAACAAAATTTTAACAATTATTTCGTATTAGAATAATTATATTTATAACTAATTTAATGATTTTTTAATCATAAACACCAACTAAATATTATATTATTATATATCATAAATTTAAATAAAATTCTAATCAATTAATTATTTAAATAAATTATATTTTAATCCTTGAAATGATATAACATTTTTGCATTTGGAAATAGAGATAGAATTATTCTAATATGAAACGGTTCGTAAATTTATAAATTATTTTATTTATTAAATATTATCTAAAATATATAATACGCTTCACGAACGCACATGGGTTAAAAGTACAAATATATTGAACACAGAGAAGTACAAATGTAAAACTTGGCAATGTAAATGATATTTGATGGCCTACTATATTAACAATTTTATTCCATTTATAGATTAAAAAAATATAAAGATTTTTTAAAATAAATATATTTAATAATAAATAATAATTTAAAAGTTTACATTAATTTTTTTTAATATAATGTCTACTTCTATTTATACTTTAAAATTCTTCAATCGAAGAAAAACACATACTTAAAAATGTTTAAAATTATGATTTTTTAAATTATTATAATTATAAGGATGTTATTTAACTAAGACTCAACCAACTTCTAAAATTGGGTTTTCATGGCTAAAGAGAAAAATTATTAGAATGAATGTTCTTGACATTTCGTGCAAGAGAGGTTGGCTTTATGGCATTTTGGTAGGGTTTTCTTCAATAAAAAGTAACTAACTATAAACTCATACATAATAAATGAATGACTAGAATTAGATGCCTCAATTATTTGGTCACGCAACCATCTTAAAGCGTGTGAATAAGCAAATGTAGCATCTTCCAAACTTAGCTACCCAAAACGACTTATCAACTTTTAATTGTTGATGTTTTTTTTATTTAAAGAAAAAAAAATCTTCATAAATCCCGGCCTCATTCACATTTACTTTTGCGTGTGAGAATGGTAAAAGTATCATGAAGGTGTTTGTATTACGAGTTTGTTCTTTTTATCTAAAAATATGTAAATTAATCTTTATACATTAGTTTAAAAAGTAAATTGGCTATCTATGTTCAAAATTTTATCCATTTGTACTGTTAAAAAACCGACGTGGCTGACAGAATAAACATATAGTGATATGTGGTGTGCCATGTATACCTCATGTTGATTTACAATGCCAATTTTTAATAATAGAAATTGATGGATTTTTTAATAGAAAGATCAATTTGCTCTTTAGTCTAATGTACAATGATTAATTTGACTATTTTTTGAGTAAAGAAAGTAAAGTGTAATCTGACTCCTAATATAGGAGTTTCCATGATATTTTATTGTGTGAGAATATATGTACTAGATTGAAATTAAAAGTAATACATGAAAAAGGATATATTTATTTTAAAATTAAAAAATTTAATACATCTTAAAATAATGGTTAAGACTTAATTTAGCATTGCTTCTCAAAAATGTTTTTGTGCAAAAAAAAGCACTTTTGAGTAAAAACTGAAAATTTTTGTTTCTACTTTTGCCAAAAAAGTGTTTTTTTGCAAACCATTTTTTTGGTCTCAAAAGCACCATTGAAAAGCTAAAAAAAATCTTGTTTAGCAATGTTTTTATCTCAAAAGTGTTTTTTTTTGTCCCAAAAATGTTTTTTAGAAGCAATGCTAAACAGGCCTTAAGTGTAACGACCCGATAATCAGCGGTGTCGAAAAGTGCATTTCCGAGACTCTGTTCTCGTAAATCAGACTCGTAAATATCTATAATAAATATTTACGAAGCTAATTGTGTAGTTAATTAGGTTTCGGTTAAGTGAATTTACTTTGGTATAAGGACTAAATTGTGTATAGGGTAAAAGTTGAATTATTGATTATAAAATTAATTAAAGGGCCAATGTAGTAATTATACCTATATTATATTAGTTAAAGTTAAAATATATTATAATATTAAGAATCTTAATAATTAAGTAAAAGTAAATATATATTATATAATAATAAAACAAAAAAGTATTAAAAGAATGAATAAGAAAAGAAAGAAAGAAAGAAGTCATATAAATTAAGAAAGAAAAAAAAAAGAAAAAGAGAAAGAAAAGAGAGTCACGCACGGCCAAGTGCTTCAAATTTTTCAAAGTTTAATTGGTTAGTCAATTTAATCTCTTTTCTTGTAATATTTATGTTTTTGGAATTCCGGTGTTAAGTACTATCCAACCCATATCGAAATTTTAGCAATTATTAAGATTTTAAATGTTATTAATGTTGAATAATTTTAGTATTAGGGATTAAATTGATAGATTTTTAAGCTAAAAATGAAAAAGGATTAAATTGTAGAATAAATTGTAAATTTTGAGTAATAGGGACTAAATTGTGAAAAATTAAAAATTTATGGGTTTAGGTGAAAATAGAGAGTTAAATTTATCTTAAAGTGGAATTTGTATGAAATTATAGAATTAAATGTGAAGAATAAAAAATAGTCTTGATTTAGGGATTAAATTGGAATTTAGGCAAATATTGAGTAAAAATTGAAATATTCAATATTCAATATGAAATTAAAATTTTATTGTATTGATGAATTTTAATTGTTTTAATTCCGTAGCTAACGTCGTACCGGAATCCTCGACTAAAAAGGGGAAAGATAAAATCGACGTGGAATAGCTCGGAATTCACGGTTTGTATTTCTATAATCCGAACCTAGTTACTAATTGTTGTATTTTGATTTAATGCATATGGTAAGTGATTGAGGTAAGTATTTGACACTTTGATATTGAATTGAATTAAAGTTGATTGCAATGGATTGAATTGGTATATATATTATGAATATATATGTGTAAATGTGATATTGTACAAAGAAGATAATTGAATGTTGGTTGTATTTGGAAAGTGAAATTAGACCCTATTAACTGTATCAGGCTGAGTCGGATATAGATGGCATGCTATAGGATAGAAAGAGTTCAATGATTTCTTTGACTTCGAGTCGATAAGGCATTGGGTGGCAATTTACTTTGGTTTAACCGATGAGATACTGGGTGTCAAATTTTTATAGCACTGGGCGCATATATTACTTCGAATTATCCAATGAGGCACTGGGTGCCAAACTGGTGTGTTGGTTGGATCCGCGTATCCGTCCGAGTCCAAGTCGTGTTAATAGGGGTAAATAAATAATAAAGTTTTATAATTGATATTGAAATGGCATGGTATGAGGAATGAAAATGATATAGTGAATTGAAAATGGAATATGAAATATGTTGTAAACATATGAAATATATGAGTTATATACTCATGAATTGGATATGGAATGAATAATGTTATTGCTTAAATGATATGTAGATCAAATTGTGAAAAGCTATTGTATAGCAAGTGATGAGAATTAAGTATGGTATGAAATGATGTATTCATGAGTTGAGTATTGAATGACTAATGCCATTGTATATAATGTGGTTTGATATGTTAATATCTATTTATATAGCAAATGTGTGAATTGGGATATTGTTTAACAAATGAAATATGATAGCATATGATAGTCATGATACTAAACATTAATATGTGCTTAAAATTCAATTGTGCATATTATATTATATTGTCTTTAAATATTTGGATTATAGAAATATCATTGAGTTTTACTCAGCGCATGGTTTTGTTTTTCCGTGCGCAGATTAGGTACTTCACTTTTGATCGCCGATTCAGCTTCCAACAACGATCTCGAACTCAAATGTGGTGATGTTTATCTTTTGTGTCGGCATGTACCTAGGATGTCTAAATGATAATTATTTTGTGGATGGATTGTAAATAAGGTTATAAGTGTAATGTTAGTTTGGTATAAACATATAAACATGTGTTTGTGTTTGTGTTTGAAGCCATATTATGGCATGGTAAATTGAACCAAAATCTAGATAGGTGCATGTGAATTTTAATTGATGTTTAAGTGCTTATGAACTAGGCAAAATGGATTGAATTTGGTATGTTTATAACTTGGATTTGAATGATGCTTTGGTGATATGAATTGAGAATATAAATGTGGTGCCAATGATGGTACGTTGGTTAGACACCTAGGATGATTGTTTTGACATGTTTTGATTGCATTTGATCGTGTTTTGAATCAATTAAACGAATGGTTTTTGAGTCGTTTAATGTCCAAGTTTGTAGGAAATGGTAAATTGGTTGTTTAAGGCACATTTTCGGTCCACACGACTAGCACACGGGCGTGCGAGGCCATTGCAAAGGGTACACGGCTGGGCACACGGGCGTGTGGCTTGGCTGTGTGACCCAAGTTAGAGAGTTACACAGGCACAGATACGGGCTGAGACACGGCCGTGTGTCCCTACTTCGAATGCCCACACGGCCTGGCCAAACGGCCGTGTGAACCCTGCAGCTAAAAATTTTTCTAACTATTTCCAAAAATTTTCAAACGTTCCCGATTTAGTCTCAAATCGTTTTTAAAGTGTTTTCAAACTCTCAAAGGCTTAATAAGGGACTTTATGCATGTTAATGATGAATCATTTTATTATTTTTGAAATGTTTGAAATAAATAAATAGATTACAATTACTTGGTAATGCTTCGAAACCCTATTCTGGCGACGAATACGGGTTAGGGGTGTTACACTAAGACTACTTTATTAATATTTAAAGATACGAGGCTTAAACTTTGGTATTATGTTGTTTAATCAGATTTTCTTAAAAAGATTTTATATAAAAATTTAAAATACATATATTCTCTAGTAATGATATTTATGTTTTTTAAGCAAAATTCCCTAGTAACGATATTTGTTGTTGTTTTCTAAGTAGTTTCGTAGATTAACTCATGATATTGGCTCATGAGAAAAAAAAATACAATGAAATAGATGTCTCCTTTCTTAATTAATATGAATTAATATTTGGTACATTAAATAATTTTAAAAAATTGTCATATGTCTCCTTTCTTAAAATATTATTCCTATCAATATATCTGTCTAATAGCTCTTGTTTCAAATTAAGTTGATATCACTTAATTTATATTTTCAATTTAATTAATTATAATTTTAAATTAATTTTAAGTTGAATTATTATTTTCCGGCAATATAATTTTAATAACATTGATAATTTACACTAAAATAAAAGTTTAAATTTAAAAAATATAGAGAGGGATATTTAAGTCTTTTAATTTAAATAAATAAAAATTTTAGAAAATAATAAAAATAATTAGCTACTCCTACTTTTTGTCACGTAATTTTGATCAATAATCGTGCATATTTTATGACTATTAATTATATATATTAGGCCATACAATTGGATATGTTACATGCTTATCAATAAAATGAAAATGAAAACGGCTATATATAAGCATAAATTAGATGATGAAATTATCAGTTATTGCCTCTACTGAATTGTCAATGTATTCAATTAATTTTAATATATAAAAGCTCAAAAAGTTATTTTTTTCTTTCCCCATATAATCCACACCAACAACTTATTTTATAGGCTACGCTATCGCAAGGATATGGGATTTGTCATTTGCTATAAATTTTTGTTTCACTCTCATTTTCGATGATTTTATTCTTATTCTTCAAATATAAGGTTCTTAAAAAAATATTTAAAAAAGAGAAATAATAATTCATATTAATTATCTATATAAGGAGATAACCTCGCCCCACGTCACGTCAAATTTAGCTATCTAATAAAATAATTATCACTTTTTATTAATATACTATTCAATTCTATCACATTAAGGGCTAGTTCTTCTACTTTTACACCCAAAAGTGCTTTTGGGTGAAAAGTAATGAAGAATAACCTTCATTTGGGGTCAATTTTTCAACTTCTTTAAAGTGCTTTTGCCAAGATGAAGAAGCAGAAATTTATAGCTTTTCCAGCAGAAAAGTGCTTCTAAGCTGGTTTTTTACTTTTTTAGCCCCACCACACACACAAACTTTCTATATTTATAATAATCTTTTAGGAACTGCTTTATTTGTATAACCAAGCGTGGGTAGCCTTTCTTTTACTGGCAATTTATTTATTTCTAAAAATATATATGGTATATTAAATTGTTGAGTAGTATTTAACCTTACTTTTATATGGTATTAAAAAGTAGTATGCGCTATGCGCGAATACTTTTGTTAGATAATGTGTCAATATCTAATTACAAATATTTAATTATTATATTTAAATATTTAAACATAGTTTATATATTCTAATTAAATTTAATAAATAAATAATTTTAATTACTTAAAAATATTTAAAATTAATATTATATATTAAAATATTAATAATAAGTTATAATAAATTTTTTTTGATATTTTTGCTAAAATATCATAATATTAACTAATTTGAACATTATTTAAATACATATTTGTTACTTTATAATATCATGTCTAAAACGGACATTTTATTCTTCAAAAGCACTTTTTGACAGCAATGCCAAACACTCAAAATTTTCAAAAGCACTTCTCAAAAGCACTTCTGAAAAGCACTTCTCCACAACACTTTTCAGGAAAGTAATGAAAACTGGCCCTAAGTTGTATGATCAGTCTAAAAGAAAGCTACAGTTGAATGACAGCCCATTATGAGTATATTTCTTAAATACTTCTTCAAACTCCATGACAAAAGACGACTAACCTACACTCCTCTTGCCAAGACTCTCTCCCTTCAATCTCTTCTCCTCCTTTTTCCACTTCAATATCACTTACATCTCTCCATTTTTTGACTGAACCATTTTATTAATATCGTTTAATATCAATAATAAAGCACGATGTGACAAATATTAATATTGATATGGATTAATTGTCTTATTTTCCTTTTGACACGCAAGATAAAACAAGTGTTGACACAGGGGGCATGGGCGAAAGTGATGAGGATGAATAACGATGATGGAGATGTTGAATGTGATTGATTAATGAAGTAAAAAGCTAAGCCAAAGGAGATATATTTTATATGCCAGTATTGGTACTCATAAATTATAAATGTGGTCCATTTACTACTAGGATCGAGGATTGCATTTGCAACCCTAAGTTTGTTTTTGTTTTAAAGCACAATTGGACTTTATCAGTTACTTTCGGCTGCTGCCCATAACTCCCTCACGTCACCTATAATAACCCTTCATTCTCCTTCTCTCTCTTTTTCTTTTTAGTTTTCCACCAAGGTCAAGTTTTTATATGTAAATACCAAGATTGAGACTTCCTTTGGGTAATTAGTAAAATTACGTGAGATGGTGTTGTAGTAATGGGATTAAATATTTAATTAATTGTGAGCGTTAGAATTTAAATACAATTGTAAGGTGAGGTGAGAATAAAAATGATTATTAAAGACATTTTATCATATTAATCTATAATTAAAATTATATTTTACATTAAATTACGAATTAATAACATAAAAATAAATAAAACAAATTTTTTTGTATTTTGTATTTATTTATGTGATTGCTTGTTTAAATTGATCACATTAATTATAACAATAGACTATATTAATTTATAATGTAGTAAAATTATCAATTATATAAATTTAAAATTATTTTATTTTTAAATAAAAAAACATTTCATAAGAAAAAATAAAAGAAAAGGCCAAAATTATAAAAATGCTCTCCAATAAGAAAACAATTTATCCACCGGAGCTTCAACCTCCGGTGAAAAAGTAAACATCTAATACAGTTAAAAGACTCTAAAAAGTGTTTAAGCTCACCACAATTAAATTTTCAAATTAGTTTCGGTGGGGTTAAAAATAGTAGTAACAATAAAATTAAACATTGTAATAGTGAATTTTTTGTACTAAGAAATTAATTTTATAAATAGAGTTTAAATATTCAAACACTTTATTTGGGATTTGTAAATTTTGTAACAGGGAGGGACTAGTAAAAAATTATGACCGCCTGTTTGCAGCATATTTTACATTTTACTGTGATCAGATTAATTAAAATTTATGATTATCTAAAAACAAGGTTAATGAAATTTATTATTTATCCAAAAAATACTTTAAAAATCCACGCTCAACGATGAATAAGGGACCGGGCCAGGATCTCTTTGCCACTAAACCCAACTTAAAACCCATTTCAACTCAGCCTACCCAATTCATTTTGACCCGAGAAAAGACGAATGAAACAAAGGGATAAAGCTACATTTAAGTCCTTTAACTGTACAATGTTTTAAGTTTGGTCCTTAAACATTTTTTCCCAGATTAGTTTATTTTAACACTATAAAAATGGTATAAATTTTCAAAAATATATAAAAAATTAAACGTTATTATACTATTATAGTTAAAATGAACTTTAATAGAACCTACAATCAAATTCATCTACTCCTTTTTAATTTAATTTCTTTTTGCTAATTTAAGAATTTAACTATTTGTTCTTGTTTAGTGAATAAGAAGCAATTGAACTTCTCCTTTTAACTCTTTGTCCACCCACCAAGCACATCCTCAATCCAAATATGGGACTCAATTGCAAAAATTAATTCTCTCACTTCGAGTGCTATCCAAAAAAAGTTAATGGATACTCATGAAATGTGTGCTCCATTCTCATAGATAGGAATTAAACCCGCAACCTCATGATTAATAGATGAGGTAAACAATTATCACACCACAACTTATGGTTATGATGTGTTATTTTAAGTAAATATGAAGAAAACTTTTTTTATCACATGCTATAATCTTTTACTCCTACCAGCGGTTTGCTTGGGGAGGGTGACGCAATCTTCATATGATTTTACATTTATGTGAATAATATCTTCATTTCAAACACACATATTTTAGATTTTTATAATTATTTATATTCTCTTACATAACTAAATAAATTTTTATAATATTTTTTAGAGTGTCACATCAATACCTTTTAATTGTGTTAATTAATTGTTATATGTTTAAATATTGAGGGTGTATTTGGACATAATAGAGTAATTTAATGAAATTGTAATTATTTCATCTTGTAATTATAAGGAATTCTAATTCTTAAAATTCCTTTAGTTGGCGGAATGTAATTATGTTGTCATTTTTATATCATATTTGGTAGTATAAATTGTAATTACACAATTATATAGTTTAAATTTAAAAAATAATATTCGTTATTATAAAAATTATCAATAATGCTTGAGAAGATATAAACTTTGAGCAAGTAACAAAACTTTAAAAAAAATCAGATCTTCTTATGTAATATGTTAGTTTAGAAAGGTAGTCAATAATACATTTATTAATACAATCATTAACAATAAAAATAAGAATCATATGGAGTTTAGAGGTGCTCATGGGCTGGGTCAAGCCCAACCAAAAGATTAGGCCTATTTGCTAGGCCCAGCCTACCCTGAAAAATTGGCCTACAATTTTGCCCAAGTCCGGCCTAGATAAAAATGCTAAAACTCGGGCTTAGCCCACCCATATTAATTTTTTATATTATTTTTAAATCTATATAATATATCAAAAATACTAAAAACATTAAAATAAATATTTCCCAACAAATTGAAAATAAATTTTAAAAAATATGTATACTTGAATAACACTAGGAGAGATGCAACTTAACAAGCAAATACTTCTAAAATAATAACAAAATTAACAATAAAAACAAGTGTTATACAATATCCAAACAATAACAACAAAATAATAGTAACATAATAGTGAAATAGTAGCAAAATAGAGAGAAAACAACCTTATGTGAATTTGGGCTGAATCCGGGCAAAAAATGCCTTACCTGAGACCCAACCCATTTTTTAAATAGACCTTTTTTTTTGTTTAAAACTATTTTTTGGACCTATATTTTTGCCCAAACCCTCTCACTTTTTAGGTTGGCCTACGGGCCGAGTGACCCGGGTCATGAGCAGGTTTAACAGAGTTTTATCTAATTACTTTAATATTCCATATTTGTTGAACTATCAAGTATAAATAATTAATAATAAATACTATATAATTTAGTTAAATGTTTAGTATGTGGAAAAAAGTATGAAACGTTTTATTGTCAATAAAATTTTATTATTTAAATAAAATTAATAAAATAACATAAATATATATTTTAAATATATATATGTTACAAATTAAAATACTACTAATATTATATAAAAATAACTTCCCACACTTGAAAAAATGTAGAGATGTGTTTAGAAAGTAATAGGTGAATTGGATTTAAGAGTAATTATTTATAATTTACATGGAATTGAAAAGTATAAATTAGACATTCCAATTACACTCAATACAATGTAACGTACTAGTTACCAAACATGCCACACATGTAATTTTAAATGTAATAACACCACTCCTATAAATCTTAAATTTTCCACACGATTTAAGACAGTTAATTTCATTAATGATGAACATTTGATTTTTTTTCATGATGAGGTATATTAAGATGGAAAAATGGAAGCATGAAGCCTCATTGATCTTCTTTCAATCGAGCTATATCGGATGGTTGTAAATGATATTGAACTCAATTATCTGTCAGAGTCCTTTCGATTTTATATATGCTGCTGCTGATGGTAGTATTTTAAAGAGTGGCTGCTTATGTAAGATCCTACAATTATTGTTTATGAATTCGGATATTTAAATATGGGGGAGAAGTAGGCTTTATTTTTATGTGTGTGTTTTTGTTTGTTAATTTTAGGATACATAAAGAACTGAAGGAGAAATGGCAGCAAGAGATTGTGGAACCAAGGTTGGTAAATGCATCGTATGAGGAGGCTAGTGGAACTCTGTTGAGCAATGCTCCTCCTTTCTTACTTCACATTCCTGACATATGATATCCATTTTGGATTTCAGTTCCAATTGGTCTGGTTAAACCAGCATTGTTTATACTAGGAAATTGTTTACAAGCTAGCTCTTTTTCAGTACTTAATATTATTACTCAACTCTTTTTGTTGAGTAATTTTGTACGGAACTCAACAGACTTGATAATATTAGACACAATATGATTAAATCAATGTGCCAAAATTTATATAATAGAGACTTATTAATGTATCAAAGTCTATAAAAATATTGACACAAATACAAGAAATGTGGGTCTAGGACTTGGTTCTTAGGGGATTCCATGATATGATAAATTTCACCCTTATAGTCGGGATGAATTTTGCTTTGAACCAAAAGTTCTCTCTACATCCATTGTTGCAACTTCGAGTAATCCATAGTTTATATAGACAATTATGCATTGAGAGGGAAGTGGAAATTTAGCTTTGCTTCTTAACATACATTCATACACCTTCCATTGCTAATTATCAAAGCATTTATTAGCAGTCTTTTTAACCTTCATTGGAAAGGAAAGGATAGCTTTAATTAACACCGTTTATCACATTTGACCATCATTTTGAATTCCAAGTAGGGAATGCATTTGAAAGATTCAACTGGTTGCTTGCCATAGAAAGTAAAACCTAAACCACAATCATGTTATTTGATTAATATCATCCGGGAAGGGGATTTGGATTTAGAGATAACCCCCAACCCTGTTATCAGTCAAATCTGTATCTGATTTGTTAGTACTGTACGTTTTCTCTCAAGCCTTTTCCACCTTAGAAAGTACACATATTTCTTGACCTTCAAGCCATCACCATTATTTTAAAAAGCTGCAAATAAAATACAATTTCCATTACCAATGGAATACAAGAACATGAAATCATGTGTGAGCAATGGGGGTTGCGTTACTTGGGTAAGGAAAGTTGAATGGAAAGATGGCATCACCCATGTGATTTATAGGTGCGCCCCCCTTAAGATATGCCATGATATATGGTTCTACTTATCAACTAAAGAATCTTTTTTTTTTCTTTTCTTGTTAAGAAAGGCACCAAGGCTTGCAGATACATGGTGGTTGCATGTAATGTAACTGCTGCAAGCGAAACCTGTCTAATTATGGGGTTTTAAGAGGAGTTGACTTTGATTTTCTAGTGGCAGTTGCTATCCATTTCTTGTCTGAAAGTCATAGTTGCGGAAATTAAGATTTAGATTCCAAGTCCAAAAGCATAAGTTTCTGCCTACAAGCTATTTAGCTCTCCCCTCTAATTTTATATTGCCTGCTTGACAATTTGCAGCTCAACTGTACAATAATGTACCACGGATACTATAATGCAATGGATTTACAGAAGTACCCCCACCACCGTCTTTTCTCCTACAAACAAAATTAGTGGAAATAACTAGAGCTTGATTTGATGCAAGTGTGAATTGACTTTTCTTATTGCTACTAACCATAAGAAAACTTTGGAAGCTATATATATATATATTAGGTTTTTTTTTAAAATTACAAGTACAAAAGGACTTAGTTGTATTCATCTCTGAAATTATGTTATTGTGGGTTATAGATTGACGAAGGGTATTAAAAGAAAACCAAACAACTGAAGCTCCAAAGTTTATAACAACCATCACATGGGTTTGAATATAAAAAAACAGCATTTCCATATGAGATCATGTATTACGGTAATTTATTCTATCATTATAGGAATAAGGATCATGGAAATGCCTTAATTTAGTCAACCAATTTGCAGTCATGGCTTAATACTTAATAATTTTATATCAGCTACCCCAGGGTCTGTCACTGGTTATAAATATCTAGGCGAAATACATCTGCGGTATCAAACTCATCACATTCTCTAGCATAAAAAGAAAAGAAAATTTCCATTGTTTTTGGAGGAAGAGAAACTCGATGGACAGTGCCTATCTGTTCACTACTGCCGTACTCATTGTGGGCTTATACTTTTCCCCTAAATTTCATGTAGCAGATGCAGCTCATACTTGGCTTTCGGCACATGCAACGTTCTATGGTGGAAGTGATGCTTCTGGAACTATGGGTAAGTTTTTCTTTCTTTTTTTCTTTTTAATTCTCTTTCTTATTTTTTGTTCTTCTCATTGAATGACTTAGATAAACATGTTGGTTTTGCAGGTGGAGCTTGTGGTTATGGCAATCTCTATACAGATGGTTATGGAACAAACACAGCTGCACTCAGCACTGCTTTGTTTAATGATGGCAAAGCATGCGGAGGGTGCTATCAGATAACTTGTGATGCAAGACAGGTGCCTCAATGGTGTCTCAAGGGTAAATACATTACCATCACTGCCACCAACTTCTGCCCTCCCAACTATGCACTCCCAAGTGATAATGGGGGTTGGTGTAATCCACCCCGACCACACTTCGACATGTCTCAACCTGCATTCGAGACCATAGCTAAATACAGGGCTGGAATTGTACCAGTCCTCTACAGGAGGTATGTCCATTGTTTCTTCCATAAAAAACTTGAATGCGTAAGCAATGGTGGTGAAAAATGGCTTAAGAGTATCTCCGAGTAATTTGTTTTGTGTTTTGCCAGGGTTACATGCAGGAGAAAGGGAGGCATGAGATTCACCATCAATGGAAGGAATTATTTTGAGCTAGTGCTCATATCGAATGTTGGAGGTTCTGGAGAGATTTCCAGGGTATGGATAAAGGGATCCAAAACCAATAAATGGGAAAGCATGTCCAGGAACTGGGGTGCCAATTGGCAGAGCTTAAGCTATCTAAATGGTCAGAGCTTATCTTTCAGGATTCAAGCTAGTAATGGCAGGATTCGATATGCTCTTAATGTGGTGCCTTCCAATTGGCAATTTGGTCAGTCTTTTAAAACCAATGTTCAGATTTAGAACTCTGCATATCATCTCACATGTATTTATGTATTTTGTTTTTACTTTGGTTTCATTTACTTCAAAATTGTATTATAAAGTGTCATA
Source organism: Gossypium hirsutum (assembly GCF_007990345.1). NCBI lineage: Eukaryota > Viridiplantae > Streptophyta > Magnoliopsida > Malvales > Malvaceae > Gossypium > Gossypium hirsutum. The sequence goes on along the minus strand of NC_053447.1, from coordinate 10,318,431 downwards.
ACTTAGGCTGTGGCTCAGCGTTTTGCAATGAAGCCCGGCAAGTGATTTATTTTATAAAACATATTAGCCGACTAGTGGGTGCTTTAATGTAATGGTATTCATAAATTTCCAATTACGTTTTGTATTTTTGTTTAATAAAAGGTATAAAGCAAATGGTTCTTCAAGGATATAAATTGAAATTTTAAACATAACTATTTTTGCCATAAAATATAAATCAATAAACAACAAATCAATGTGAAGGTCAAACCAATTTGATCTTAGAATCCACTGTTCAACCGAATTTTTCATTTGAAATATAAATTAAAATTTGAAAATTCAACTTTAAACGTACCTTCATTTCAATAGTATTAAGGTCTAATTTCGGAATGCTTCTCAAAAGTGTTTTTAGAAAAAGAAAAAGAAAACATTTTTGGAAGAAGTTAAAATTTTCAACTTCTTAAAAAAGTGCTTTTAGGCCAATTTTTTTACTTGAAAGAAACATTTTTTCTCTCAAAAAATAGTTTGTTTATGAATATTTTTATCTTAAAATGCTTCTTAAAAGTAATATTAAACACATCGCTTATGGCTTCAAAAGCACTTTTAACCCCCAAAATATCTTTGAAAGGTAATGCTAAGCCCACCTTAAATGTAGTGTAATGGACTCAACTTTTAACCTATATAACTAATAAGGTTAAAATTTAAAGGGCAAACTACAAAAATAACCACTTTGTCTCAAATTACATTTTAATCACTTAATATTTAAAATGTTACATTTTAGTCACTTACGTTATCGTTTTGTTACGAAGTGACAACTCTACCGTTAAACTCCGTTACCTCCTAACAGCAGTCCTACATGGAAGTCTAAATAAGTTTTAAATGCAAACTTGGATGTCTAATTGCTGTGATGAAAATAGATTTTTAATTAAATAAATTTAATTTGAACTGTCACATAAGACCACCATTAAGGAGGTAACGGAACTTAAAAGTAGAGCGATCACTTTGTAACAAAACGATGACGTAAGGTGACTAAAACGTAACATTTTAAACATAAATGACTGAAATGTAATCTAAGGCAAACAAAAGCGACTATTTTTACAATTTACCCAAATTTAAATCCCATCCCTTGCAAAAAACCCTTGTGGAAAAAGGAACGATCTTTCAATTCATCGTAAGTATCGTGCTGGACCATTCATCTCTGATGCTCAACAGTAACACAGTTACAATTATTATCCTGTCTGCTTGCTTGTAAAGATTGATAGTCTTTATATGTTGGGGAAAAAATTTCAAAAAGCATCTAAATATGTTTCTACTACTTGGTTTCTGGTATTTAAGTGTACTTAGACAGAACTCCATCTCAGTGATCATGAAAATTTACGATACTACAACAGTCACAACAACAGTTTCTAAAGTAACTTGACCAATTGTTGCCAAGTGGACATTTTGGTGCACAAGTAGCATTGCAGCCAATCATAGGACATGATGCTTGAAAGCCCAATTTGATATGCTGCTCTTGTAACTGTGTTATCTCCGCATTACTCGTTGGCGTTCTCGCTTTCGGAAGCGCTCTAGCATAAACTGATCTGTTGCAGCTTGCCTACTTCCTGCAGCATCATTGCTTGCGTCAGTTGGTTTGGAGCCAGCATTGTCATCCTGTGAACCTCGGTCCTTGTACAGCTCAGGATGTTCTGCAAGTTCAAACGAAATGGGGTTAACTGCTGAACAAGACGTACTTCAAAAAAGAAACAGAACTGGAACAAACGGTCTTAAAAATGGCAATTCATACCAATAAAGGGAAGAAAACTAACTGATCCAAACTAGCAAGTAATTTGCAGAGCAAAATCAATCGAACTAAAATCATTAACCTCTAATTACAAAAGCATGAAAAAGAAAACGTAACAACCTCTTCTAAGTTTTTCAGCGTAATCCCTGCCTCGCTGGAAGTAATCAGCACTGTAACTTGATGGGATGCTAACTTCTGATTTTGCCCGTCCCATGAGCCGTTTTTCCTGTAGTAGCTTTTTAGCAGCCTCTGTTTCCTCTATATTTCTTAACTTGTATCTGCAACCAAAGGAACAATTAGAATTATGACATAGATTACTCTATTACAGAAATGGGTGACATACTTTGGTCATCATTTAGTTGGTCTAAGACATTATATCATGTTTGCTTAGCAGCTAAACAAGGTCTATGCTGGAAGCTAAATTTTCCCTATATGCAAGAAAACTAAATAAAGCACAAACATTACAAAGTAGGATCCCATGATAGGAAGATCCTGCAGAAGCTTAAGTTCTTAAAATGAAAGGTTAGTAAAAAGCATACTCAATAGGGAGCTGAACTTCGGCAATCCCGGTAGTCCATTGAGTAGAACTTTCTTCGGAATTCCGTTTTTTCACCTGCAAGGAATTGGCCATGAAGTTACATAAATTTGTTAAATGTAACATGTAACATTCTTCAAATAAGAGAAAAAAAAGTAGAATGCTTAAAGCTAAGGGATTGGAAAAAACAGGAAGCAAAATGACACTCTAAAACTAAAAATGAGATGTAAACAGTTCATAAGAACAACAACGAAATATGATTGCCAATGATATGGAAATACGAACTCACTTTAAGATGCTCAGGAATTTTATACAATTCATCTTCAGCTCGTGTTAAATCATTCTCAACTTCATTTTTCAGATCCATGTTCCTTCCCCTTTTCTTCGCCAATTCTTGCTCTACATATTTTATCCTAAGTTTACAAAAACAATTACATAAAAGATAAATAAATAAACAATTTGAAAATCCTCCTTTAAGAGAAAAAAAATCAGCTGATTTCTTGTAAGAAACACACAAAAAAAGGCAAAGGGTAAAAAAAAATGCATACATGTTTGGATCCTCAACTAGGACGGCGGTTTCTTGGGCGAAGGTGTCCTGAAGAACAAGCTCCTCCTTTTCTCCATCAGCTTCGGCCTTTTCAGTAACTTTGGCGACGATGCCTCCTGTTTGCACCGAAGGAATTGCAGGTATTCCTGATTTCCTCTCCCTCTGTTTCTGCAGGAATTTCACTTCCTCTAACGCCAACCTAATACATTCAGAGGTTCTCTTCAGCTCATCCCTTTTTTTATTTATCTATTTTTTTCTATTTCCAACTTCAAATTCAAAAAAGAAAAAATCCCTAATTTATTGTAAAGAAGAAAAGGGGGGGGGGAAGGACTACCGTCTGTCTTCTTCATCGTCCGATTTGGAGGCGGGGTCATCTCCTTCGTCTTCTTGGATGCTTCTTTTCCTAAAATTCTTGTTATTCTTCTTCAACATTTCAATTCTCTTAACGATTTCCTTCTCCGATTAGAGTTTTAAATTACCTTTTTCTCTCCTTTCACCACTTACCACCGCCACCCAGCCCAGGCAGGCAGTCAGGCAGGGGAAATCTTAAAACGTTACTTTTTATTAACCAAACCAACCCCAGTCCAAACCCTGATTTCTATTTGTTGGACATGCTCTACACGCCCAATGAAACCCACTCCACGCCGGGCCGACTGTTGCTCCTTCAGTTAGCCACTTAGCCCTTTATTTTAGCTCTCTCATTTTCTTTAAAATAAAATTGTCATTGAACGTGGACACTAATTCCTCAAACACTTTTGTACCTAACGCTGTTAAAATGAGGATGAGACAGTTAATTAGCACTTATGAAGTACTAAAGCTGCATGAATGAAGTTTTAATTTTTTATAATTTATATCTTTATAGTATTTAAATAATTATATTAATTTTTTATAATTTTAGGGGATCAAAGTGTAATTTTACTTTTATTAATTTAAAATTTTAAAAAAATTTAGGGGACCTAAATAATAATTTTTCATTTTAGGGAGAACCGAGGCCCATGCCAGCCCCCTAGATTCGCCTCTGATGCCATCCATCCTTACTCATGCAGTTGCTTCTGAGTGAGGGCAAGATAGGTCGAAAAGGATCAAATTATCTTCCTTTCTATTCTCACTTTGTCCAACTTGTGAAACACCATCCCATGGCTCCAAATCAAAGCCAATTCTTCACCTGCTCAATCTTGTCTTGTCCATTCCTCAAGAACTACTTTCTTCTCGATTTGCAGTTTGCGATGTATAATTTGCAAGATGCGATTCCTCTTTCTCGCTAGATGCACATCAAAATATATTCTTAAATTTAGATTTGAATAAATAAGTGTGATTTAAAGTAAATAATAATAATAAGAGAATATATTTTTACTTGTAACGAGTGATGGTTAAAACTCTTATTAGACAATCGTTTGACACTAATTCAAACTATGTGGCCCTCATTTTGCGCACTTGTATAAAAAAATAATTAAATTTAATAATTTATGTGGAATAAAATTATTTTTAATTATAACAAATAAAATCAACATAATCATAATAAATTATATTCTAAAATTTAAATAGAAAAAAAAATCAAATGACATGATGATATTAAGTAAGAGATAGATTTATTGTTAGTAGTTTGCAATGTTAGTAATCCCACCTTACTAATAAATATAAATAATCAATTCTTTATAATTTGAGAAATTAAGTTGGATGCCTAACCCATTAGATAGGTGGGCTTACTTAATATGATCATTATAATTTTTATTTTCGAAATATGATAATTATTATTTTTATTTGTATCGGAACTTAATTATTGAAATAACATAATTTTCTTGAAAAGTTTCAAAAGGAAGAAACATGGTTTTGTCGAAAGATATTATGCTATGAAAAAAAATAATAATTTGTTTCACATGTAGGTATTAAGGATGAGTTTGGATGGGCGGTGCGTTTACTTGCGGTTAGTGTAAAAACAGCGGTAGCGGTGAGATTAGATATTGTAGCGTGAGACAAAAACCGCACCGCACTCAATCACCCATCCAAACCCACCCTAAGTGATATATTCTTTGATGAAAAGAGACGAGCAAGGCCTATAAAATACTTAAATATGATATGTTTGCTGCTTTATTTTTTCTGTTATTTTTAACTCCTCTCACCTTATTACTTGTAACACAAGAGTTCTTTCATTTGTCTCGGAAAACAATTTAGAGCTATATTTTAAATTTGATTTAAATGTAATATTATGAAAAGATTTCTAACTTTAAATAATTAATTAAAATAAGATTGAGGCCATAAGTTTTTGATGGCCCATATTCAAGTCTCACTAAACTTAAATGTCACATATGAGTTTTCTATCAATTTATTTTGGGTTTAAGTCTCATCATGTGTAGGTCCTATTCAAATTTATTTTTGTCCATGTTCGATATATTCTAATATCTAATTCATTGTGCTTTGTATTGAGTTTATTTTAATTCTAGTTAATTAGACATGTATTATTCAATTTATACTATATTTGTTAGCTCCTAAAAAATAATTAATTGAAATATATCAAATCAAATTCAACATATTAATTAAAATATATATTTTAAAGTCAACTTGTTCTATTGTTTAGTCAATTTTAATTTTGACCAAGGGCGGAGTTTGCCTAGCCCCCTAAAATGAAAATTTTCATCTCTAATCTTTTTATAATTTTAAAATTTTTAAATTAGTATATAATAAAGTTACACTTTGACCCGCTTAAAAGTGAGAAAAAATTGATTTAACCCTTTAAAAATTATAAAGATATAAGCTATTAAAATGGTAAAATTTCACTTTTGCTATCGTAAAATATATAACTTAATTCTAACCCCCTCAAAAAATTTTCTGGCTTCACCTCTGATTTTTTCTTTTTTATATAATGTTTAAATTACTCATAACCCTTGATCTTTAAAATGGAGAATATTATGAGTTTAAGCACGTTTGAACCCATGTTCACTAAGTTATTACAATAACAACTATGCCAATCAAGCTAAAACGGAATGGACAATTTTAACTTATTTAAATAAGTTAAATCTATATGTACAAAGCCCAAATTTGCCTCAGCCCAACAAACTAAATTAAACCCAAAAATAGCAAGCCCAATGGCCCAATCACCTAAAACATTTCAGCAAAAAAAAAAAACCCTAATCCCCAACCTTAGGGCGTCGCATCCACCTGCTCCCATGTGCCGCCGTACATCTGCTGCAGCCTACCCTATGTGTGCCCTCGGCACGCACACCACTCGAAGCAATCCCCTTTTTGCACCAAGATGGTAAGTCTCCTTTGATAGACTTGCCCAAGACCTGCAAATGACACAAAATAGAAACAAGAACAACGGAAGAAAAGGAAAGAACAGTATAGAACGGTAGCATGCACTGTAATCCAAAACGGCGATAAAAGCTGAATCAAACAAATGTAATGGGGGGATTTTTTTGGTAAAAAAACACATTAGCAGAAAGAAATAAAAGAAAAAATAGAGTCAAGGTTATTTTTTCTATCAGATTCACATTTCCTTTTTATTTTTTTATTTTGTATATTAAATAAAAAGAAAAAGAAAAAGGAAAGAGGCCGCACCTATTTGCTCCGTGAGCCCATCGTCGGAGGCTCCTTTCCGTCGTCGGAGTTAGACCGATTGAAGGCGAAAAAAATCCTTCTCCGTCGTTCTTTTGGGATACAAAGGTTGGGCCTTCGGGTGAACTCTAAAACGGGTTGAAAACCCGATGTTTCGGTGGTTCCAACCACCGCTTGCGGAGAGGTCACGATGGCCTTTGGCTGGAAACCCATAGGCTGGTTGAGGTGTTGAGAGAATCTGAGAGGATCCCTCTCTATTTTTGTGAAAAATGAAAGTGAAATGTTTTTTTTTTCTGATTTTTTCTATTTATATTAGGTCAAAAATGGCGTCGTTTTGGGTTCAAGCAACAATGGCCAAAACGACGTCGTTTCACGTCTGACCCGCGCATGCGACCTGACCCAGTAGCAAATCCACGTGTTTTTGCTTGGAGGGGCAAATTGCATGTTTAGCCCCTCCGCTTTTGCACCTTAATGCGGTCTGGTCCCTACTGTTTATTTTTGTTTTCGCCCCATAGATTTTACATTTGCTTCATTTTGACCCGCGTTGGAACGCTGCACTGCTGGGCCGGGAAAATTTCCCAGTAAGTCCCTCGCGCTTTGAGAGCATTTCGTTTCAGTCCCCTAGCCGCCTTCTTTATTTATTTGCGATTCTGACCCCCAAATTTCAGTTCGTTTTCAATTCGGTCCCTAATTTGTCTTTTATTTTACTTAAAAAGAAAACAAAATAATTTTGTTTTAATACTTCATTTAATGTTAATTATTTATTTACTTTCATTCTTGGTCAACATTACATAGGTTTTATTTATTCATCTTTTTATTTGATTCTCTTATTTATTTTAACCATTATTATTGCAATATTGTTCAAGCATTTAATATTTGTTATTTTCATGCATTTTCAATATTTGGATCTATTATTATGATGTTTATTATTATTGCATTAATTATTAGTATTCACCTTATTGTTTATTCATTTATATTGCTTTTAGACTATGTCATATACATACTAGTATAGATATATATACACTTACATATTTTAATCTTTATGCATGTGATTATTTTATCTCTCGTTATTCGGATTGTTGTTGTCATCCTATTCGATATTTATTTATTTATTTGTGTGTTCGTTATTTTTTAAGAAATATTTCAGTGTTTTTATATATTTATCTATTATTTCATATACTTGTCTTTTTATTTCCTTTTTATTTTTGCTTATATTAGTTACGCTTGAATTCTCATTTTGTTATACGTGTTAATATTGTGTTTATTCACACCATTTTACGTTAAATTAATTTTATTTACTTAACGCGATTTTAAAATAAACAAAAGTTCATATCTTGAAAATCGAGAGGTTCGTGCCCTAACTTACGGGATTTCGATCTTCATGACAAATTTCAAATACACGAATCATTTCACTCAAAGTTTTAAATCTTATCGGGAATTAACTAAAAATTGTGTCCTAACTTACGGGACGTAATCTTTTTTATTAAAACCCGAAATAATCAAACTCTTTCAAAATAAATTTTGGCATTCATTCGCGCATCGAGAATTTAAGACATTGTGTCCTAACTTACGGGATGCGATTCTCTTTCTCGATCAATGTGAAGTATGTCATCTTTCTTTTTAAATATTTTTCGTATTTTAATACAAGGATCGTATTCTTTTTTCTTCAAAGTTTTCAATTCTTGACATTAAGACATTAACTAATCAACTAGGTACCAATTTTGAGCGTTACGAGGGTGCTAATCCTTCCTCGTACGTAACCGACTCCCGAACCCGTTCGTTTGAATTACGTAGACCAAAATCGTTGTTTTAATAAAATCAAACTGTTTATTAAAAGCAACCACTTTTCGAGGTGATCCAATCACACCTCATTAAAAAAAGGATTGGTGGCGACTCCCGTTTTTTTCTCCGTTTTCATCAAAACCCAAGTCGACCCCGTTTTCATCCAAAAAATGGTGTCAACACTATAAAAAGATACATTTAAATATTTAAATAAAAACTTAATATATCATTTGTTATCCAACTTCATTTCTAGTGTATACCCATAAAGTTTCTTTGGCATTGGAAAACAAATATAGAATTAATACAAACCAATAGTCTCATTTAAGTTTTCTTAGGGGCAAGCTTGTTTCTCATTTTCTCGACTCCTTTGGTTCCAATATGTAAGCCCTTGGTCAACACATGGTCTGGTGCTGTTGAAGCAAACAATGTTGTGGCAATGGATTGAGTTCCGGGGAATTGACTATTAAATCCTGCAATCACGGAAGCTGGTTTTACACCATTGTTCTTTTCGTAATGAACCAAACCCTCAGGAACACAAAAATGTCGCCTTTTTTTTTATGGATTTGGAGATCAACTTGTTTGCTGTAGTGATGAATCCCACATCGAGTTCGCCGTCAAGAACAAAGATGATTTTGGAGGCGCGTGGGTGAGTGTGGGGTGGGTTAAGGCCGTCGGGTTGATAGTCAATACGAGCAAGTGAGACACCAAGGGTGTTAAGCCCTGGAATTTTCTCAACATTGGCTGTTGTAATCACTGATCCCACTAAGTTGTTGATCACTGCTGAATTGGCTAAACCACCGAAGAAAAAATCAACTTCCGTAACATTGACCGCGTTCTTGCAGGGGTATCCATTCCCGTTTATTCCTACAAGTAAATAAAAAAAATAGATAATTATATCTGATAGATTAAATTAATTCAAGAAAAGCAAAGAAAATGAATGTGTTCTAAAACTTAGTTGGCATACTTGAGGTTTTATCAGCAACGCAAAAATCTTGGAGGTGATCAGGATCAGATGCAACCAAGCCCTAAAAGGCAACAAAGATGAAAAGATTAACAAAAACCATGGAAGAAATTATTAGTTGCAAGCAAAAAAACCAACGGGGCAAATTATAGATACCAATAATTTTTATGTATAAGTGAAAGGAGTTACCTTCATTTATATAGAAAAAAAATTATTAGACTGATGGTATATGTATGTGCGAAGCTATAGTTTGGGAAACAACCTACTTTAACTTGCAAACAAAACAACGCCGATTTATCTCTAAATGAAGAATATTATATTTTCTTATTAACTAATTCACCAAAAAAATCTATTAGTCCTATTAAAACCAAATTGTGAAACCCTAAAATTAGGGAGAAGACCAAAAACAAACCTTACATTGTTAGAAGTTGAAGCGGAAATAATAACAATCAAAGGTTAGTTTCAAGGGAGGATTTGGGTGGCTAACACTTTCGCTTTCCATTCTTTCCATGGCTCCAACATCCTTGTATAACATGATAAAACATACATAGATGTCGATGCTTGGCACAAAAACATTATTTTAGAAAAGACTTTACTTTGATATTGAGATAAATGAATTGACTTATGCCTATTCCAATAAGGAGACCAAAAGAGAGGTTTATTAATGAAGATAACCATCTTCATTGTTGGGCTCATTTTAGGTTTTTTTTTCTTTTTTTTTTTCTGTGCTGATTCTTGCATCCTCTACTACTGGTTTGGCGAAGTGTCCTCCCTTCGTCCAACATTAAGGATAAAGCTACGCGCTTTAAATAGTTGTTTTTTAGCCCATGCATAAACTTTTGCTCCCCGTTTTCTTCTCGTCAACCTGCCTTTCTAGCTTGCTTAGACTTGCCCGAGGGGGTGGAGTGGTCCCCCACTCCCCACAATTACTTCCAGTGAATCTCTTTCGTTCCTTTACATTTACTCATGACTTGTGAAGAAAGGTATCGGGTGTGCACCAATGTTCTAAAATTTCTTTACTTGCCTTTGTAGCTCTTTCAAGAATGAGACGTATGTACGTACGATGGTTACGCAGGTAAGTTTTAACACCTCACACTTGACGCGGTCTTCGGATCCAAATGTGTGATATCACGTAACATTACATTGTCGAATCAACTCAAACTAAATCACTACGAGTAACATGTAACGAGACATTCAAGCAATTATATTTTCCATACATCCTCAAAAGATCATCTAAATAATTCAAATAAATACATATTCTAAACATTTAAGGGTTATATGAGATTACAGATGTAATTAGGATTCGAACCCAAACTTTTATTGACAAAATTCAGCATTATGTCCCGAGACATGGATAGGGAACCCCATGTCTCTTCTTATTTTTGGTATTTTAGTTTCAATGTAGACATGTCTCGCTACAAGACCCTTCAAGTCTCAAAACTAATTTCAAGACAGACCTCCTCTATTTTTTTTTTAATTTAGCTTCTATGTTTGGTTGTCTCAAAACAAGTCACTCTGCCTCGAAATCTAATGGGATTGTCTCGAGACTTGTTAGCAAGTCTCAAGACCTTACGAAATATTTTGCACAAAAAGGTAAATTGTGCTCTTGCGACTTGTTCTTACGATCTTGAGACTCTACTGTGAAATTTCCTAAAATACACATTTTAATACCTATAAAACTTAATCAAAACACACCTAAACTTACCAATTCTTTACTCCAAACTCAACCACATCAATTTATCATATAAAAACACAATCAAACACCATCCCAACTTAGCATCCAATGCATCATTACCACATAACACAAATTGCATAACGAAACATATATAATCATGCATGAATATCTACTCATCAAGAGTCAAAATTCATCTCAAAAATTATTATAGGTCATTGAAACCAAAGGAGACAAAACATACTCCAACTTAGAACTCATCCTAGGTATAGATGTCATTTACCAAATATATACATACAAGATAGGTACCAGCTTGACTTTCAAGCTGAGCTGCTAAGTTGGAGTCTTCCGAACCTTTGGTCTACTTTAACACTCGATTGAGACTTGCGCACGAAAATAAAAAACCATACGCTGACTATTAAATACTCAATGGTGCTAACATAATTCAAAATTAATGATAAATGCATTAATAATCAAATAAACAAACTAAACACATAAATATATTTTTGATTAAGATTCATTTTATCATCAATAACCATATAAACAACATTTACGAGAACCATTTAACCCTCAGGGCATCTCATAGTCATATGTCACATAACCGAATCCATGTCAATGAAATACAACTTACTCATATCGGAGTTCCGATGCACCCTTAGGGTATTTGCATATATGTTTAATCATATCGACATTACAAATCATATCAATATCATATTCACATTTCATTAACAACATGTTTAGCAGTTAAATTCTTATTTTAAACCCCTATTAACATAACCAAACTCAAGAACGGATACTTAGATCAATCCACACCAACACACCAATATACGCACTGAACAGTTGACCAGGCATAAATGCACCGATCCCACCAACCACACCAAAATACGCTCATACCATTAGGGAATTTGAGCTGGTGATATGTTTTCGACCCTTAGGAATTAGAGAACTATCACAATATATATACACATGCACAGTGTTGAATCTCCCACCTATTAAAACGGACCATGCCAACTATACTCATAACTCTATCAGACAACGTTAATAGGGCATTTTCCATTATCCATTATCACCAAACATATTTTCAATAGTATAGAAACCAAATAACACATAGTAAGCGTATACATATTCAATTAATATAATTCAAACATATCAACAATTGTATTTTAATTATTAATGTGTGGTAACAATCAAAATTGAATACCATCATAGCATGTATTGTTTCTAATTTTTCATCACATATACTCGTCAAAATTACCCATTTTTTACCTTAATATCATATGAATCTTATAACTTATCATAATAGCATAATTACTTACATACATAGATAGTTAACTTATACTAATCATATTTAACCATATAAACTTAGGGCCTATCTCATCTTTCTAATTATCAAAACCTATCCATGCATTTCATGCGCATTTATCGCCATATAATTCATACCAAAACATAGAGCTTAGATTACAAAGATATTTATATATATTCACGTTCAACATATCTCAACCGAGATCAAGTAGTCAAGTTTAGACATATCTTGTATCATGTTCGATTCCATTTTTCTTATTATATCTAACTACCTAATAAAGCATAATTGAAATCAAATTATGCGAGCACAGACCAGAATCGATTATTTGTCGACGGCTTTAGATTTCCCTTTTTCTTGTGAAGGTCTTAAGTCGTCTTTAGGTACAAAATTAAATACGAATAACAAAACTCATTAATCACACAATTCAAACATAAATCACAACAATTTAAACATGAATGCATTTATTACAATTTGGCCCCCTCAAATTCTTAATGTCCGAAACACCCATAACTCACGATTTACCCAACCAGAAATTAAATCTGACTTAATACATATAGTACAGGGACCTCCTATTTTTATTAATAAACCCCTAAAGTTTTCACCCATTACAGTTAAGTCCTTAATAAAACATAATTTATCAATAATCTGAGCTTGATTCAAACTTGATTCGCTATCACCTACCACATTTCTACCATGTTCTTACCTAATTTAATTAGCCTCATTCATGCATGAACTTAATCTCTTAACATCAATTTTCTCAAGTTTTCCAACAATGGAAAATTAATTCAAAACTTGTTAATCTCCAATTCTAACATTTGGGTTTGTTTAACCTAGTGTCATATGCTAAAATTTCACCAAATGGTGAGTGCAGAAACTCACTTACCCTAGCTAATGTGAAACGGCAATGGAGGAGAGAACTTAAAATTGTTTTTGTTGTTTCTTTCCTTCCTTGGACGGTGAAAGAGATGACAATGATGATAATCATTTTTTTCCTCTCTCTTTCCCCCATTACCATCTTTTAACATATTAACTTTAATTAATCAAAAAAAAATTGTAAGTCAATGGTTATTAGCTCACCAAAATAAGATGAGTGGAAGTGGACGGTTATGATCATTTTAATCCGCTAATAAAAATTTAAAGACATCTAGTCCTTGGCTTAATTGTCACATAAGGTCACCAACATTTCTTTAATCAAAGCTTACTAGTGAAGCCACTTGTATGTACTTTAATTACTAATTGATTCTAGTTTAATTCCAATTAATACTCCGACCCTTCAATTTCCTACTCAATACTTAATTATTCGATTCTAATTTCTGACTAATTCAATTTAATAAATTCGATCCTAAAACTGAATTTTTTAACATTATTGAAATTGAGGTGGTTACATAAGCTCTGGAAGAGTTAGGAAGAGAAGTTGATGTTCTTCTTTAACTCCCTTCTTGCTTCCACCCAAGAGGCAAAGTTTCTAGTCATCAAGAACTCGACTCCGTAAGTACAAATGGTAGAATGGTTGGTTGTCAGCGAGGAACAATGTTCGATGTGAGGTGACTAAGTAGAGCTTCGTCAAACCTAGAGAGGTGATGGACCGACAAGTATTAAGAGGTGCTTTTCCCTATATATCTTCTAGAGATTACATGTGATTTTCCCTATACATCTTCAAGTTTTTGACGATATAACGAGAGTCTAACTTACTTGAGTATAACAATACTATTCCAAGTTGATATATCAAATATTTTGCTAGTAGCTGCAGGAAATTGCAGTATGATGTTTTTAAGAATTCTCCCTGCTTGTCTAGCTAGTAAGGCTTGGTTGAATTCTTTTCTTTTCTTTTCTTTCCTTAATGCTCAACCCTCCAAGGGATTTAGGCTTACACAAATTATCCCGGCCGATAAAATGAATCTTCTTTTTGCCCTTCATATACTTCTACCAGACTTTTGTGTGGCTTTAAAATAAGACACCTAGGGAGTGTTGACTTAACAAGAGTTAGTCTTCCTTCAAGAGAAAGTAGCCGTGTTCTTCAATTCCGAAATTTATCCTAAACTCTACCTAGAATATATAGATTGAAAAAATATATTTTCTTAAAGAGAATCAAAATATATTCCAATGTTTTTACCAATTAAGGAGTATTTTCCTAAAATCTTATTATATTGTTCGAGAATAGATTTGATAACCTTACTTCATCCGAATTAACTCTAAATAATTTATAATTGTCATGTGCAAAAAAAAAAAAAGAAGGTTTGATACAACAATACATTCCCTACTTGGCTTTATTCCACAAATGAGTTACTTTTCTTCAACTCTAGAGCAATGGCATGTGCTGAAAAATTAAGGAGATAGAAATATGTTTTTGTCTTAAACCCCAAGAGAGAGGTTGGGTGAAGATCATAGATTGATTTCCATTTACCAAAACCTGGAAATTGGCAATGGAAATACAGGAGAAATCACTGGTAAACGTTTAATAAAAAGGCAGCTCATTTCATCAAATGGTTTATTCATGTTTAGTGTAAACCCTCAGAGTGTTCCGACACCTTCCTTTTCTTGGATTGAATCCATAAAAGCTCAACTCCTATCATCACAAGGCATTCTAGAGAGGAGTTATAAAATTATTTTGAGCTTTAAGATAATTTGATAGTCACTGTTACACACACAAGCTTATAAAACAACTGAAATTCTTACCCTTTTAACACATACACAAATAAAATATCCTAAGAAGAAACTTAAATATATGTAGAAATTTATTTATATTTTAAAAACACATTGTTTGTGCATTGAACAAATTTAAAATTAATACGTTTTTAATGTAATGAGACCCTCAATTATTTAGAAAAAAAAGTTATTTCAACCATTTTTGCTCCTAAATTCATTGTTTCGATTATTGGAGAAAATAAATATAAATTTAATTACATATCAATTAGTCGGGTTAGTGTCATGCTTGACCCAACACTCATTATTGTTACATGGCACTTCAAATTCCTTTCTGCCCATAGAAAAATGAGTATAGAATTCATACAAAGCAATAGTTTGGTTTAAATTTGGTTGGGGGGAAGCTTGTTTCTCATTTTCTTGACTCCTTTGGTTCCAATTTGGAAGGTCTTGGTCTGTCACTAGTGGTGTTGAAGTAAACAATGTTGCGGAGTTCCAGGGAAGTGACTACTAAATTCTGCAATCACACCATTGTTCTTCTAGTAATGAACCTAACTTTTCTTTTTCTTTTTTTTTAAATGGATTTGGAATCAACTTGTTTGTTGCAGTGATGAATCCCACATCGAGTTTGCCATCTAGAACAAAGATGACTAGGTTAAGACCACCGGGTTGATAGTGAATACGAGCAAGGGTGTTAAGCCCTGGAATTTGCTCAACATTGGCTGCTGTAATCACAGATCCCATTAAGTTGTTGGTCACTGCTGAATTGGCTAAACCACCAAAGATTGACCGCGTTCCTGCATGGATATTTTTGTTCACGTGTATGAAAAACCAAATAACTATATTTGTTAAATTAAATGAATGTGTTTTAGAACCCTAAATTGGTGAGTAACGCGGAAATCTTGAAGTTGATCGAACAAAAGTAATAAAAATGATAAGATAAGCAAAAACCATAACAAACATGGCAGATAATTTATTTAGTCACGATCACGAAAGAGACAAGTTATAAATACAGATAAATATTGATAAGAGAAAAGGGGGTTGCCTTCTCTTTTATAGAAACAATGGTCACAAATTGAAGGCAAAACCCCTTTTTTTAACTTAAAAACAGACCAAAGGCTGTTGGTCTAAATGTAGAAGCAATGGCACTTGGAAAACTGTATCATTAATCAATCATTTTGAATTTAGTTATCCAAAGGATTAAACTAACCATATTATTTTCACTTTCCTTTCTTTTGTAGATGAATAAAATTGATTTCTGCTTGCAGCAGTAGTTGAATTGTCTTCAGTAGCTTTACAAGATCATTAAGAGTAATTAATTAGCTACATATTGGCTTTAATGAAAGTAAACATTAAAGATGAGAAAAAAAATGCTTCTTTTGTGGAATATTAATGGCAGAAAACTGATGTCAATGTGTAATTGCTCAGTTCTCACATATTTGAATAGCAATTTATCCAAACACGTAAAAAGGATAGCAACTAAACATTTCTGAAAATGGTGAGACTAGGATTCTCATTCATTTCTGTAATGCATCATTGATTTCAACCCTTGCTTGAAAAAAGTAGTCAAACGGTGATCCAAAATAAAAAGGGATAGAAAAGAAGAAAAAAAATCATCCAGAAGACCTCCAAATTCTTCCCTCCAAAGAAACAACCATAACAGAAACATCATCATGATATTTACGCCGATCTCCATGAGGTATGTCGAGCAATTCATGAAAATCCATTCCTGCATAAATCAACAAATTCCCATCAGCAAAATATAAGCAAAACAGATGTTCAAATCAAATCATGGTTTTCTGTAGACTGCATTCATATGATTCAGAACGCCAGATGAAATTAAATCCATCCCCTTTTTTATTAAGCACCTACACCGAAGCACAAGAATAGACAGTATATTCGATAACCATACCATTCTTTTTTGCAGCACGGAACAGAAGCTCTGCAACAAGGTATTGTGCAGGATCACCTTCAGGAACATTTTCCATGAACCATGTGACATGGGCAACAACCTCTTCATTGCTGAAATACTGGTAAAGTCCATCAGATGATAGTACCAAGAATCGGTCACTAGGGGAGAGCCGATGGTGAACAACAGACGGGATGCAGCTAACATAAGGAGCATTTCCCACATAATCAATTTGAAACATCTCTAGCAGAGCTTCATTACAAGCTGGCTGAAGACAAGTGAAATCCACAAAAGAACAAATCATTTCAAAACCAATGAAATAGCATAGACAGACAACAAATAAAGCATTTAGGTTTGCACTCCCCAACTTGATCCATGTTTTAATTCACTATAGAGTTGTGTAGTCTCCAATCGCAATGAAGGAAACTATTATAATTGAGTGACCATTATTAACTGGCATTAAAGAACCTTTGGCCAAATTTTCAAAGCACACAGCTTAAGCATCTTCTTTTGTAAGATACAATACGGTAACTGAAACTCAGTAACAGGCTAGTGATTCAAATATCTTAGTGCCGGAAGAGGATTGATGAGATCACCAGAGGTTATTTTAGGAGGAAGAGGAGGAGAGGTAGGTAGAAACTATTGATGTAATGACCTCTCAGTGAGAACTTAAATTTAATTTAACACAAAAGTGCACACAAAACTTGCCTATACTGTCACCAATAGTTTAAGCAGTAGGCATGCAATAGTTATGTGGAAATGTGCACAATTGCAGGCATGTGTCAACATATACAAATATCTTAAATGAAGTGGCAACACTGTATAAGATTTCTAGTGGATACCCTAAACCATCAATTTGCAGACAGATGCATAAACAAAACTTCCTAACAAATAAACCTGCCTCATGGTGAGTCCTATATTAAAATACATATTTTGCACCACTTAGCATATCAACTGTAGCCAATCAGTTACCAGCTCTCTTAAATTGCTATGAAAGGCCCAAAAATCATCTCATATCTTTAGTGCCACAGATAAAATGACAATCAATTTTATGCATCCAAAATAAGATTTTACACCAATAATTATCAACTTCATTGAGCTTGCTAATTGTTAAAATTCTAGTTGTAATCAAATAATAAATTGTACAATGGATTGCCTTGCTTACAGAATAGATCAAGAAGAGAGCAACAAGCAAATGAACACTAAAGAAATTCTGTGAGGTTGTAGTTTTTTTTTACACAAAAGCATCATACGTTTTCTACTTGTTACTAAATCTCAAATGCGAGAAAGAGAAAAGCCAAAAGGAAAAACAATGAAGATAAAAGTTAAAGATCCGAGCTCAACCAACCTTCTTCAGGAAACCAGCACCAAATGCCCTAGTGACTTTCAATTGCCCCTTCACCCTATCATTTGAAATGGCTTTGTCATCATCAGGGTGTTCCGCCTGTATTCTTAAGATTTCCTGTTATAGACAATCAAGAATAGGTGGTTATTCCCTAAACGACAACTGAATTTATTTCTCTTTCGTATATATGAACTTGATGTGTTTTACCTATAGATATCATCCTGGCAAATAATATAGTGAATATTTATCTTTGACATTCAGATTAAGTACACATCCATGGATTAGGACATTCACAACCAGGCCAAGGCAACTTAAGGAGGGTAAGCTCACCATGTGAGAAAATGACCCACCATTTTTCAGTTCATCAACTTATAATGCCTAGCAGCAGTGCCCTTTAAAATGGAATCTATCCAAGTTAAGATCAAAATATCCAACAAGTAGCACAAAAACAAAGGTCTTTGACAGATCTGATATTAAAATGCAAATTGTCAAAATTAGATATAGTAATGCTTAAAACATTTTGCTATATTTATATCACTCTAAATTCAAGCGCAACTCCCTCACATAAATGTACCCTAATGCCTGTCACCTAAAAATAAAAAATCACATTTTACAAAGGGCATAACAATGATGGATATCAACAGAAGTCCAACACATAAAATTTATTATATGTATAATTGAAGCTGAGCTTGTGAATAAAATAATAGCGGACCTCTTCAATACTTGTGCTGTGGTCAGTGGAAAGTTGGAGCGCCTTCATCTTCAATCTGCAGATAGAGATGTCTCTGTTCTTATTCAGTATGCTAACTTGACCGTGTTGGTTATGCATAGGAGACTCCTCTGATATTCTGTCCAGTTCCATACGCGCTAGCAACTCTCTAGATCTGTTTCTATACTTTAAATCATCCTTCACAGAATTTGGATTTGGATGGCGATCATTTGGTCTTTCCTGTGCCAAAATCACACGGCTATCCCCAAGGTTCATGACATATACATCCTGGTCCTTCATTAACATCACTAGAACACATGACCCCATCAAAGCAAGCTCTGGATTTATGTCAAGAGCCTTTTCCACCATTTCCATATAAGCTTCTTCAGTACTTTCGAGCGCTCGAGCCATTGCTCTCAACACAGCATCATGGTCAACAACTCCAGACTTGCGCCTCCTAATAGGTCCTGAAGATTCAACTATTCTCTCATCCACACAAATCTCTTCTCTATGCCAATCATAGCTCCAAGGAAAAAGCTTCTTCCGTAATGACTTCTGCTTCCGATATACTTTCCGTATCTTTGAACCAATCAAGGACTTTCGTGTATTATGCCTTTGCCCTGACATGGTAGCAGCAGTTGCAGCACCTTGATTATCAAAATCAAGCCCAACCCCAATATCTTCTCCTGAAGTAGTAGGATCTTCACCTTGTATGTTAGACCTATCATCTTTGGAATTTGATGGGTTGATGCATTCTAAATTATCTGAAAGCGGTTGAAAATCGCAAGAACTTTTTCCTTGTCTATCCATTTGTGAGATTGACAAAGAACCTTGACCATCCCATGGCTCCATCTGAAGTAACTCATACAGCCGCATGCTTTTCCTGCCTTGACCAGCTAAGTTTGCTTGTGGAACAGATTCACATTCACATTCAGCCCCTAAAGTGGACTTTCTACACTTAGATAAATTCTGTTCCTTCTTGTCCCTCACATCATCATTTTCCTCAACTATCTCATTATTAGAAGACTGACCCTTAGTATTTTCTTGATTAAGCAATTCTCCTATGCTAGACAATATTTCTTGATCTGAACAAGAAGTTGACTGATTTTCTTTGCTGCACTCAAAACTGGCATGCGGATTTCTACTCGTAGATATTTCAGGTTTTAATGGATCAAATCTAGATTTATCTTCATAATCCCAGAGCAGCCCTTCCAATTCCTTGTCTATGGCTTTATAAAGATGGCTCATCAGAAAATCCGGAGCATCAGGACCACTAAAACCATCATATATCCCAATAAACAGCCATCCTTGCTCTTCAGAAAGCACAACATGAACCCTATCTTCACCAGCCTTTCCATGAGCCCATTGCAAGTTTCGACTGCTCCCGTATTCCCCTTCAGATGGCCCCCCTTCAAGACAATTCCGAGAGGGTTCTGATCGAAGCTTGGGCTCCTTAGCATGCCATGCCAATCGGGTTAGTGGGTGCAGCAAGAATCTCTGCATCCAACCAGACCCCATAGAATGCTTTGAAAAGGTCCTTTTCATTGGTCCGCTAACACTTCTCATAAATCGCTGGAAATGGGGTCTTCTAGAACCACGTGTAAGTGGCGCAGAGAAATTGGATTTATCAGCAGTATCAAGGGGGCCAGACATCACACCCTTCTCAATTGGTCCAGACATAAAACCACCTCCCCTATCAAGAGGCCCTGAAGCAAACCCTCTCTCAAGAGGTCCAGACATAAAGCTGTTCAGAGGACCAGAACCACGAGGAACTGGCTGCAAAGGGATTGCAGCAAATGAGGAGGTGCTCTCAAATGATGCAGCAGGCTCTTGGACATCAGTAGCAAACATTGCGATCTGGTTACCAGTTCTAGCTGTAGAAACATTCGCGCTAACAGATGCACCAGAGATGGTCTTAAATGTAGTTTCTGGAAAACTCTTACTCTGTCTTTGTAGTCCTAAGGAATCCTCTATGGTTTCATGTCTAAATGACCCACTCAACGTCTCAGAATCAAGGGTACTTGAATCAACGGTAAACCTCTCGGAGTTTGATGGAGTAATGGCAGGAGAGTCAAAAATCGGAGGCCTAACATAACAAAATGAATGGCCTAAGCCTTCATCCAAGGGCTCTAGAAAATCTAAATCAACTCCGCCTTTTCCATTAAACGGCACAAAGCAACCAACGACACGAGAAGTCCCATTACCCATTTCTCTCTTCTATATTGGGGAACCCCCTAAAGACCAAACCTCTGATTGGGAGGATTTCTATGACTTTGCACCAAAAGCAAATGTAAAACAAAAGAACTCAAACCAAAACCCCAAAACCCAATAAACCCCTTAACCACCCTATCACTATTCAGATAACTTAGCATCCTAAAAATCAGTAACTTGGCAGCTAAAATTAACAGAAACCCAAGCCTTTCCTAGAAAATCCGAACTGAAAAAGGTATAATTATTGGCATAAAAGGCAACGAGTAGAAAAGAGAGAAAAATGTGACGATCTGACCTTAAAGAGTGGGAGTTGAAGCATGAATAAACCAGAGGATCGAACATACCTAGCAAAACAGATCTACTGGGGGAGCAAATGGACAGTGAATGGAACGCATCGGATAAAAAGAAAAACACCAAAATTTAAGATTTCCTTTTGTTTTGGTATCTGACAAAGTACCCATACTACAAATTAAAACCAAACCCCAGATTGACATCACCCTTCCCACGATTGAATCATGCAGCCGCACAACGACCGTTCAAAATCAAGCATAAGTCTATACATACAATAACAAATTTAGTAATATATATGTGTGTGTGTGTGTGTGTGTGTATTTTAACTGAGTTTAATAAAGGAGGGGGAAATGGAAATGGAGAAGGAGAAGGAAGTGAGAATAAAAAGAAGAGGGAGAGAAAATGCAGGCATTAGTTTTGAGAGAGAGATTAAAAGAATAAGAAAAAAAAAAGGAAATCGGGATTTGGTTTTTGATGAAGAAGAATCAAAGTTTAGTTCATCAAGGAGGGTCTCTTTCTTGGGGTTTTCAAATGCTTTGGAGGGTAAAAACTTTAAAGAGAGGATGAAATTGAAAATACTGAGATTATTAGTATTATTATTTTAATAACAACGTCAAAATGTTGTGACTGTTATTATAACATGCCTTTTATTTTATAAATTTCCCTTTAAAAAGAAAAAGGCTGTTTTAATGTAATAGGTGTTTTCTTTGAGTCATTATTATTTTTTAATTAAATAAACACGATTTCTTTTATTTTATTTTTTATTACAAGTTGAATTTATTTCTATGTAATTTTTAACTAATTTAATTAACTAAACAGTTTATTACTTTTATTATCAAAATAAATACTGTATTATTTTTATTTTTTTATAAAATATATTTAATGCTTTTTTCTATCCGTTATAATATAAAATATCTTTAAACCTAAATGTTAATCAGCTAATTAAACTTTTATGAAAGTGTTCAAATAAAGACTTTTTACGTACTTTAGTTTATATTTAAACTCAAATCCTATAAAAAAATGTCCTAAATAATCTTTTTAAGCGTATTCTAAATTTATATGATTTGATTAAAATTTTAAAATTTTTTATATAACTACTTTAGTTTTTACACCGACGTAAATGGATCCATCCCATATCTTATATATTAATGATTATTAAAATAATAGAGCGAGCAATTACAACTGTTATGCATAATTGTAGAAAAATAGAGCACAAAAACAATTGTTTATGCAGTTTGATTTTTTTACATCTTCAGGATCTTATTCAAAAAAATAATTTACAATCTTCAACTTTTACCCCTCGCTAGTGTAGCAACCTCACATTTACACTAAGATCTAGATCTATTTTCAAAAAGAATTCCTTTAAAAACTTTGTTTTATAAATCCAAGTCACTCACCTATTTTACTTTCAAAAAAATGTACTCATAAAAGTAATTCATAATCGACAGACAAAATGTTGACCTATGCAGGTCTTCACCATCAAATTAACAACATCAAAAAAGTCTAAGACATTACAAAGATATTTAGGATCTAATCTCCTTAATTTAAGATGATCCAACCCAATCAACAATAATTTATGGTTCAAAATGATCGTTTTTCAAATATGTGTAAACAGATAAAAGGTAAAATATGAAAATGTAAGCAATGTTAAGTGCACTCGATATTATTACTCTCGTAATTGCCTTAACATAAATATATATATATAACAATAAAAAAATATTTGTAATAATTAAATTATTTTTAATAGAGTAAGCATGTTGAATATTTCCTTAAAAATGTATGTTGAATATTAATTACGAATAATAAAGAGTGATTGAACTGTTTAGTTTTCAAAATGATATAAAATAATAGCAAATTTTAATTTCTATCAATTAAGGATATAATCAAAAATTTTGAAAGGAAAATTTATTAATTCATTCAATGAATGGAATCATATACTTTTAAGGGAAAAAAATAACAAACGTTCATGGGAAACACAAACTCCATCAGCACAACAAAAGCTTTAGCCTCAGCATCGATAAAACATTCTGACAGGTTGACAATTGGTTTTGTCACAACTCAAGCACGACATATATTGAGTGACTGCAAGCACTTATCACAATAAGAAAAATTTGCCCCGGATGGTCCAAAGCGGCGAGCAAAAATCGACAAAAGAATCAAGCATTCACCAAATTATAGAGGACGACAACGAAATCATCCCTAAAATCACTCGTAAAACTAGGATTACATACATAAGCAAGAGTAAAAACCATGGTACAATGGTAGACAAAAACTTCTAAAACTGAAAACTTATTAAGTAATGGAAACTTAAGATACCACGAGTCCAAATCAACTCGTGAAATCATTTATTATTCTGAAATATTTTCAAAACAAAAACAAATTAAGAAATTGACCAAGAGCCACCCACTTTTCAAAAAAGCTACTGGTGGCCGATGGAGTTTTACCGAACGATAGACATCGTTATCTATCCATCATAACTTGTGAAGACAACAAAGATACCCACAAAATATATCTGCAAATTGAAAAAGAGAGAAAATATGTGGAGTGAATGAGAAGAAGAAAGAAAGAGTTGGTGGGAGGAAAAAAAAAGGGGGGCGATAGCCAGCCCGGAGGCTGGCACTGTCGTTGAGCAAAACAAAAGATAAGAAACAAATGGCTTGGAGAAAAGAGTGAAAAGTTTTTAGGGTTTTTTAGGATATAAAAAATTTTAAATTAATTTTAAATACGAAATTTTCATTAAATTTTATATTATAAAAATTAGTTTTTCTTTAAAAATAAAAGTTATATTTCTTGGAGAAAAAAAATCATATTAATAATAGATTTTTCAACCTCAATAACTCACATTTTGATAGTAGGTTTTCTAACTTTTACTTTTTAAGGATGGATCTATTTACATTAATTTAAATTTTAAGTAGCTTTATATTTTTTATAATATTTTATATTATTAATATTTTAATTATTTAACCGTTGAATTTATTAAGATATTTATATTTGTTATGTATGTAAATTTTTTAAATGATCCGATATCTCTATCATATTGATCTAAAATAATTGTCTTAGAAAATTTTAATTTATGCCAAACTTGACATGCATAATCTATAATGAGTTGAATATGAAATGTGACGGTTAGATTGTTAAAATATTAATTATATAAAAAATTATAAAATTGTGTAAAACCACTTAAGTTACATCGGTGCAAATGAATCACTTCCCTTACTATAAATGTTCATTTAGGTTATATATATATTATTAACAATGGCAATTAAAGAAGTCTTAAACAATCAAGTAGTTGGGAGAAGTGGAAGTACACTTATTCCCTAAGCATTTGAACCAAATTCAATATTAGAGTTGACATTGTTGAGAGGATTTACCTGAATAGCACCCCCGGCTCGAAAAAAACTATACTAATATTATAAAATGGATAAGAACACACGTGATTTATACAACAAAAAAAAGTCTTAAAATGAGAAACAAAATGTTTTTAACTCTTAGATCAAAATGAATTAATCTAAATATTAGATTTAAGATTTAATTTATTACGTACAACACCCTATCTCTCTCTTTTTCACATTGTAATACAAATTTTAGGGTGAAAAAAATGCACTCTCTCTTATTTTCAAATTTAATTTTTATTTGAATAAAAAATTGGAAGCTTACCACATGATGGAAAATAATAAATCAGGGTTATTAAGATTAAATAATTTGAGTATTTGGTATTTATTTTTTTATTGGATGCTTGGTTGAATTGCTTGTACTGCTTTTCATCAATCAAGAAAAAAAACTCTCAATCTTTTTTATAGTGAAATATTCTACAATTTTTCAAAAAGAAAAAAAAAACGAATACTCAAATTGCTATAACCTATTTTTCCAATAATCTGAAACTAAGAGGTTATTCAAATCAACATACTTACCTGTATTAATGTTATAATTAATTTAAAACTAGTAACCTTTAAATTTATACTTAAAGAGCGAAATCCTTATTTAATTTTGTAATTTATTTTTTTTAGAATATCGACTTTATAGAATATAATACACATCGTCATTCATGCTCGTCGACAAATTTGGATGCATGGGTCTATTTTTGAGGGTTTGACTTTGACCCCTCAAAATAATAAATAAATTTTAAAACCTATAAATTAAAATTAATTAATCATCATACCCCTCCCCATATTTTCACATACTTCAACTTTCCATATTTACTTTTATTCAACTTAATTTCAATTCCTCATCCAAATTTTGGTTGTGTGGGTAAATCCTAACCTTTTGGGATTTTGAGTTTATATTTTTAACTCTAACTTTTAATTAAATATTAAATTTGAATTAATGTATAATTTTATACATGAATTTTAGTCTGATGCGATTATACACGTGAAACACTATTTGTGGTTTAAATTGATACTTGAAACTTTAATTTCTATTTAATCATACAGATTTAAATAAATAAATACATCAATTTTTTTATATTGGATAAATATAATTATTTATGTATGCAATATATAAACAAAAATGATATTATATCAATAATTGTGTTAATAATTTACAATAATTGAATCAAATCAAAATTTTATATATAAAATTATAAAAATTAAAATTTATGTATATAACTGCACATTAAAACATAGTTCGTGTTTAATTTTAATATTTATCCTTAATTACTTTAATCTGATATTTGTAACTTCAATTTTTTTATGACAAATTTCAATCAATTTTTATACCACCGAAAGTTCATTTTTCTATTTAAATAAAAAGAATGTCGTCAAAGTTTATAAAGTTGTTTAAACTATTATGTAAAATTCATTTTATTCTTATTCTAAATTTATTTTTATACATTAAAAGAAATTCAAATCATTATACCATTAAAATTTATCTTTAAATTGCCGATAATTTAAATAATATATATATCATACCCAATTGATTTACCCATGATCCAATCTAACTCATAAAAAAAAAATTTGAACTATCTGTGGCCGAAAAAAAATACAAGCTTGATAGATTTTTTCAACCACATGATAGTTAAAAAATACATGGAATTTTTTGAGGACGATTGGGTTTTTTATGAGCTGAGCTGAGTTATGAGTAAATTAGTTGGGGTATGATATATTTTGTCCAAATTATTACCAACTTAACAATAAATTTTAAAGACGTTATGATTTAAATAATATATAATGTACAAGGACTAATCTAAAACAAATTTTAGTAAAGAGACTAAAATAAACTTTATATAATAGTACTGTAGAGACTATTGGTAGGCTTTGACCATAAAATACGTAAATTAATAAGACTTTGGTATTATTGACAAAAGTTGATGCCTTCGTGAGTGTTTAAACTCATGTCAAACCATTTATAAATCTTTAATCCCATTATGCATAATTGTGATAGGTAAATTTTGGCAGATTATATTTTGAGCTTTTGTCCATATGCACTCGGTATTAATTTAATTCTTTTTCTAATCCTCGTGTGTATGTATTTGTAAACTTTATAAAGACAAAATATCTAATGGTATATTTTCTTCCCATAGCATTACTTTTATAAACTCACATATCCACACATGTACACATTTAAATTACCACACAAGCACTACTTATAGATCAATCCTACAAGCTTGAGAATATAATGGTCCAATAGGTCTGATGTTGAGGTTCTTTTCCATTTTATTTTAATTATTCATGAATTACAAAATTCACTATTGTTTTTCATGAAAAATAAATTTTCATTATTTATTTTATGAAAATTAATCAAAAAAATTGTCTTCGGGTCAACAACAAAACATCAATATTATTTTAATTATTTTACACTTTTGAAAAGCTTTAAATATAAAAAAAATACATCAAACGTTTCAAATCAATTTAATTTTATATTAATATAAATAAAACTAGATTACCGTAGATTAATGTAAAAAATATATAAAAATTAAATAAAGTTTTGATTGAAATGATATAGTTGAATATGTAAAAATTGAAGTTCCATTATATCCCACTATGATTTAAAAATGTAAAAAGAAAAAAATGATAATGATATAATTTATTTTAAAAAATTTCAACTAATTTTATTCGTGATGTTAAGTATATGATAAGTAATGGGTAAGTAGCAGGAAGATGCCAAATTCATGCCCTTTGTATCCTTGCATTGTTGACTAACCAAACTAAACTAAATCCACTACAATATGATGACCAAACCCTCTTCCCTCGAGTTGTCCTCTTTGTAACGCCAGCATCATTTGTTTTTGTTTACTTCAAAAATCATATGCTAATACAATATAATATAATGTTGAATCATATAATGACACACACTTAACATTAAGAAATACATAAATATATAAAGTAGTTGAAGTGGGTATCTCCAAACCAACGTCTAAGCTAAGCCCACAAATATATCCTTCATATCAAAACAAAAACCCTAAGTCATGAATTCCCCTTAAGAAAATGAAAACAAGAGAGTGGAAATTTGTATAACTAAAATATTCAACATAAATTGGATAAAAGTCTAATTTGTAGTCAAGAGATGAGTTGAGCTCAGATTCTGATCAAAAGTGGGTATTAAATTTATCCAAAAAAGAAAAGTGGGGTACTAAAAGAATTAATTTTTGAAAAAGTAAAATAAAACCTTTTTCTTCTTCTTCTTCCCAATCCAATTATGGTTTGTGTTAGTTGATTATTACTTGCCAAAAGGTCATAGGTTTTGACAAATATGTAGCTATGGATCATGATGATTAAGTTGTGATCATGTTATAAAATAAAAACACTTTAAATTTCTTTTTTTTTGGGTTATGTTTATAGTGGATTTGCTCTGATGAAAAGGTCTCTATTTCAAAAAAGCTTCACAAGCAAACAACAGGATTATGGTATGATTACATTATTGTTTTTGGCAATAATAAGACACCATTGACATTGGGTTTGGTTGGCTTCACTACAGTTTATGTATTAGTTTTGTTAGTTGCGAGCACGTCAATATAATAAAGATAGAGAGAGAAAATAAAAGGAAAAAAAAATTATTATTAGTTAAATAGTGATTAGAAAGTCACCTAATAATTTTTAGGTTCTACTGTATTGGACTTAACACTCTCTAATCCGAGTTTAATTTCACTCCGTTATTTTTAGGTGGAAGTTAAGAATTAAGATAATTACATGGGTGATTACAAGCAATTACTAATTATTATATGATTGTCCAAACACATATACATAATTTAAGTTTAAGAAATTATTTTTATACAATAATAATAATAAAATATTTTAATAGTTTACATCTTTGTAATTTTTTAAAGATTAAATCAAATTTTTATAATTTCAGGGGGGCTAAAGTATAATTTTACTTTTACTAAAAAAATTAAATGGCCTAAATAACAAGTTTCCATTTCAGGGGGTCGGGCCCCTGCTAGCCCCCCTAGATTCGCGTCTAATGCGAACGTAAGTGTTGTAAAATATATTAAATACTCTATATAATTTTTTATAAAGGTTATATTATAAATTCTATATTATTTGTTACCAAATTTACATGGAATAATAATCGAAATATTATAAAAAAAAATTTAAAAATATTTTCTTTTTAACATTATAGCACAAGTCAACTGCAAATTAAGTTTATAAAAGTTATTATATTCAAAAGATTACAAGCATGGTTTGTGCATTCGTGCTTAAAAAAAAGGTTCGGAGGAAATCTCAAAATAAATTAGAATTAGTATTGGTAATCCACAAAGTTGGTTATGCAAATTTGCATAAGAAATTACACTTTTAGCCAATCACATAGAGACAAAGTTAGAAAAAAAATTTGGGTCGGAATTAAATTGTATACTTTTATGATAATAAAAATATAATTTTACCATTTTAATAGATATATTTAAAAGATTAAATTAATTTTTATTATTTATGGGGTTAAAGTATAAATTTATTTTTATTAATTTAAAATTTTATAAATTATAAAAGAATGGTACTGTAGACACCCTTAGTATGCATTGAACTTGAGAAGATTTCTTGAAAATCAAGATTGATGCAAACATGGTCTTGACTTTTCACCACCAACGTCTTACGTTAAAAACAGACGACAAAAATAAAGAGGAAATTAGTTAGTTTTGCATCATGTCTCAGCTATGACTTACTATATGGCTCACCCTAAAACATTACAGTATTATCACTATGTTCAATATTTACTAATTTTAATTTCAATCAAGCTGATTGAACTTGAAGTTAGGTCAAGGTTCTATCAGAGAAAATAGTGAACAAAATGTCACTTTCACTCTTAATTTGTCTCTTGACAATTTCATACACTTGTTTGCTGGGGACTAGATTTGAGTTTTGTCTCCAATTGAAATACTTGAGTGGGAATTTTTGACTAGGATTAATTTTCAATAAAATTAACCAAAGAAATAGGAAATTGAAAAAATAAAATAAAGACAACAACAGATTTGTTTTTTATGTCCCATATATTTAAGTAGCTAAATTTGGATTGGATCTTCAAACAAGAAAATAATACTCTTTTTTTTTTTACAAAACTTCAAAGGTTTTATTGTAGAAATGATATTTGGATTGCTGAATAAAAAAGAAAGTGAAAGTGGGAAGTGTAGAGGATGATAAAATGAGAGCGAAACAGGCAAAAATACAAAGGGGCTGTGGTTGTACGAATTACAGTGCATGCATTGTAAAACATTTAGGACCCACTATCCGAGTTGTTTCATGTCGTTATTTCTTGAATTCAGACGTTCAATTTCCTACCCATCCGACCAACCCTACTGTAGTATTTCTACAAAGAATTTGCTGAGGTATTTGAAGAATTTCATTTCTTTTTAAAATTTCACCTGATTTGGGTGGTGTTGTTAGATCAATCAACCACAGATTGCGGAACCCCACAATATCGGACTTCGTGAGATTAGCTTTTTCTAAAGTTTTGGCCCACTTTGATGTTTCCCTAGAATTTCATCGCCTCCCGGGTTCAGCCTAATTCAATTTTAATTGGTTCAGGTTAATAAATTTCTATGGCATCCAATTAATTTTCCTTTTGGAAAACAGTGTGATCATCATTAGTTGTTGTGAACTGCGAACATGCAAAGCATGAATATATATCATTCTTCCATAATGGAACTTCAGTGGATTACACTTAAAAGAGTAGCGTGCAAGGCAGCGTTATCTGCCCATCCAAATAATGTTCAAATTGTCTTCAACAATGGGTAAAAGGCTGACCACATCTTCGCTTTTTACATCAACTAATTAAATAATACGAAAGGGTTTTCTCTATAAAACTGCATACCTTTTACTAATCTTAGTATAGTCATCAAGGATAGCTCCACACCGCTTTTAATGTCGACATTAGAATGCCTTCAACGTATTCACTCCAGTGCTAACTGTTGACACCATTTTTTTGATGAAAACGGGGTCGACTTGGATTTAAAAAAAATGAAAACGGGAGTCGCCACCAATCCTTTTTTGACGAGGTGTGATCGGGTCACCTCAAAAAGTGGTTGTTTTTAATAAATGATTTAATTTTATTAAAACAACGATTTTGGTCTACGAAATTCAGAAAAATGAGTTCGGGAGCCGGTTACGCACAAGGAAGGATTAGCACCCTCGATACGCCCAAAATTGGTACCTAGTTGATTAATTAGTGTCTTAGTGTCGAAAATTGAAAATTTGGAGAGCTTTTAAAAATGCGATCCTTAAAAGAAAATCTGATACCATGAATTGAAACATAAGATTCTCTTGTTCCGAAGGAATATCACATCCAGCACGTTAGGACACGATACTCTAACCATCGAAACCAAGATCACCTTATAGTTTAATGAAACCATACTTTGAAGCTTTAAGAGGATATTTGGCTATTTAGTCAAACGAGAAATCGAAACCCAGCACGTTAGGGCACGTTTTCTCGAGTTCCCAAACGCGAAATATTGCCTTATTTAGAAAAATTTTCCTTTTGGTGTTTAGTGTCAATACTTGACAAAACAATAACGAATGCGACAAGGTGAGCAAAGTAAAATGAGTAATAACAATGCAGTAGGCAAAATGAAATGACGAGGCGATTACATAAACAAAGCATGCAAATAAATAAATAGAACTAACATTGTAGAAAAAGCACAAGTGTTCATGGATAAATAAGCAAACACCAAATAACAATGATGACAATAAACACAATTATGTAAAATGTATATATGCATGTATAATTTTAAAACCATAAAATAAGAAATATATAAATTACAGAATATGAAAACATAGATAAGTATGTACACATATATGAAATCGGTAAATACTATAAAAAATGTAAATGTGTATTTATATATTTACAAATCATGATAATATAAAATATATGTATGGGAATTATAAAATATGTGAAATATACAAAAAGCATTTTTAAGAGTATAAAATATATAAGTATGTATATGATGTAAAATATGCATAAATATATGTAAGTGTATAAAAATTATGAAGTGCGAAAATATGTTTAAGTAGGTATAAGTACGTATATCTACGTATATATGTAAAAAATATAATATTAAAAGGGGGTATGTATATACGTAATATATATAAATACATATATAATATAATGTTAAAATATTCACATAATATACATAATGATAATGTTGAAAACATCTATTAATAATAAATATATACTTATATGTATTAAAGATATATTCATAAATATAAAAACATATACTAATAATCACAATAGTAAAGATAAAAAATGTATATGGAACATAATGCGAAAATATATAAATGTTGTGATATCTAAAACATATACATGAAAATGAAAGAAATGTATGACGAATAATGCAAAGATATTTGTATGAGATAATGGGAAACATGCGAATAGCACGATATTTACAAGTGTATGCTTAATATAATTATTAAAAAATGATATAAGTAAATGGATACATGAAAATAATACCATATACACAAAAATACCTATATATATATGTGATGAAATATGTGAACAAATATTAATAATAATGAATATAATATATGTATATAATAATAGAAACGAAACAAAATATATATATTTAACTATAATACAATAATAATAAAACAACAGTGATAATAATATTGTATATAACAATTAATATTTAAAATTGAATTAATCAGCAAAAATATTATGAAATTTAAGGTAAAAAAAAATAGATGAAAAAGGGATGAGATTGGATTAAAAACCAAATCTCTGGGGCGGATTTTGAAAGAAATTAAAGGAGAATGGACTTATCAGAACGCGCGTTAAACTATGGGGGATCAAATAAGTAATTTATCCAAACACTTGAAACGACGCCGTTGGAAGGGGGACTAAATCGCAAAGTGTAACGGATTTCGGGGTCAATTTATAAACAACGAATAACTTAATTGCGAAAAATAAAAAATGCGGAAGGGCCAATTGCGCAAATAGCCCTTCCGCTCAAAAACACGCGGATCCTGCCCTGGTGCGGGTCGGGTCGACCCGCCCCACGTCCGAAACGACGTCGTTTTATCATTAAACAGGGGGGGTCAAAACGGTGCGTTTTGACCCCCTATAAAAGTCAAAAAATTTTCAAAAAAATCATTTGTAAGGCTGAGGGAGAAAAAAAAGAAAAGGGAGAGAGGAGAGGGGAGCCCGGAGCGATTTCCGGCGAAGGGGGGGTCACCGGACGGCCGCCGGAGGCTCGCCGGCGCCGGCGCCGGCCACCGCACGCGGTGGCCGGAAAGGTAAAATTTTATTTTTTTGCTGTTTCCTTTTTATAAACCTATGCTATGTAAAAAAAAAAATCTAATAGATGAGTTTTTGGAATAAAAAAAGGACCTTAGATCTCGGCCTTTTCTGTTTTTGGTCTTTCTTACTTCGATCTGCTTTTATTACTTGTATTCTTAAGCAATACTACAATTGAAAAATGAAAGGAAAAACTCCCGAAGAGAGAAAAAAAGAAAAAAAAAGGTCCTTCTGCTGTTCTTGATTTTGGCTTTTTAAAGCCGATTCATTTCTCTTGTTTTTCGTTTCTGTTTTGTTTATTCTTTGCCCCCATTCCCCGCATGCTGCTTTTGCTGTTGTCTCTGTCTCTGTTGCAGGTCGTGGGCGCGGTGGACGAGGGGGGTAAGGGGCCACCATAGTGGAGCAGGGTATGGGCAACGGCGCCAGAAACCTTAGGGTTTCTGGCTTTCCAAAAAAAATTTGGAGACTTGGGCTTATCGGGCTAGGCTATTTCGGGCTGGTGTTGGTTTGCTGGTATGGGCCCGGGCAAAATGGGCTTGTACAGCTGCCCCTCTTTGCTCATTGTCGTGTAACGGGAATGGAGCAAAGACATAATGCAAGGCCAATTTTGCCTGGTCTTGCTGGGTCTTGACTTCATTGGTGTTCTTCTGGTTCAGATAATCTTCTTCCAATCCACTGCATCTTGTAGCTTTAGATTCAATCTACTACATTTTCTGACATATGCCTTGTAGCTTCGATCTACTCCGATGTAACTTCATAAAGATAAGATCTAAGCTTCAATCTGCTCTGTTACGACTCTATGGGGATGAGATTTGTGTTTTTAGTCTGCTCCACTACTGCTTAGGGAGATAAGACTTGTGCTCTTCACTCTATTCCACTGTTGAATGCAGGGAGATAGAGTTATTGGCTTTAATGTACTCCACTGTAGTCAGGGAGGTAAAATCCGCCATTATCGATCTGCTTTCTTCGATCTACTTCACCACCAGTATGGGAAGACAAGATCTGCATCGTCAATCCACTTCCTACCAATATAGGAAGACCGGATCTGCTACCTTTGATCTACTTCACGCCAATACATGAAGACAAGATCTGCTTTCTGCAATCTACTTCGCCACCAGTATGGGAAGACAAGATCTGCGTCGTCGATCTACTTCCTACCAATATAGGAAGATAGGACCTGCTATCTTCGATCTACTTCACGCCAATACATGAAGACAAGATCTGTTTTCTGCGATCTACTTCGCCACCAGTATGGGAAGACAAGATCTGCGTCGTCGATCTACTTCCTACCAATATAGGAAGATAAGATCTGCTACCTTCGATCTACTTCACGCCAGTACATGAAGACAAGATCTGTTTTCTGCGATCTACTTCGCCACCAGTATGGGAAGACAAGATCTGCGTCGTCGATTTACTTCCTACCAATATAGGAAGATAAGATCTGCTACCTTCGATCTACTTCACGCCAGTACATGAAGACAAGATCTGCTTTAATGACTTCAATCTATCCCACTGTAACTTCAGGGGTATAGGATTTGTTTCTTTGATCTGTTCTCTGGGGAACATGACCTGCAAAATCCATTTCATGGACCTATTTATGCCTAGTGTTTAGGATGACATGATCAGAATGAATCAAATGCTCCTAACTAGATGTGTATGTATTATATTTGTAGAATGTCATGAGAATGATCCATTTTTAATGCTTAGGTTGTCATTCCTCATTGTTCATCAAGGTTCTATCATTGATGTCTTCTTGTTCAACTAGTTTGACAGAAAACCCAAAGAAATAGACGCTATTTAGACTATCATTTCTCAAATGTTTCCAACCCTTAGGTTTGGTTAGTTCTAAACAATAGTCCTGTTTCAGGTCCTTGTATTATTTAGAAACTTTCAGAGTAATACGCAGAACTCCTTCTGCATGTGTATCGTCAATCCATTAATCGTTATTTCAAGGAAAAATGCTTGAAAGATTATCAAAATGGACAAAATAAAATTTTGCTGAGAGCAAAGCTCGAAATGAATAAATCAATCAAGATAGCAAACTTTGCTGAGATATGATGAAAAAGATTATCACAATGAATAAGATGGAATTTTATTGGGAGCAGAGCTCTAAATGAACAAATAGCAAATTTTGCTAAGATAAGATAAAAAAAGGTGCTCCAGATATCGCAGCATGAGCTCCTCTGCACAAACTCTGTGTTTAGAAATCCTAAAAGACTTTGTTGATGCCCCAAGATGTAGCATCTCTCCTTCCTGTTAATTCGGAGAAGACAAAACTACTCTATGCCTCAACTTTGATCGAAAATTCGAATTGCCCATTCCTGGGTTTTCAATTCAAAGCCCCTTTGGTCTCAAGGTGCCCTTTGCGGGTTTTCGCCTTGGCCTCTCCCCCTTTTTTTTTTTTTTTTTTTTTTTTTTTTTTAGGCAAAGTACCTCTTCACTGAATCCGAATTCACAGGATTGGGCAAGCTTTTGCCATCCATCCCAGTTAAAATTAATGCCCCTCCTGAAAAGGCCTTTTTTACTACATAAGGTCCCTCCCAGTTTGGCATCCACTTTCCTCTGAAGTCCTTTTGTATGGGAAGGATCTTCTTCAGTACCAAGTCCCCTTCATGGAAGTTTCTAAGACGAACTTTCTTATTGTAAGCTCGCATCATTCGTTTCTGGTACATTTGACCATGACGGATAGCTCTTAACCTCTTTTCCTCAATCAAGTTCAGCTGATCATATCGGGCTTGGACCCATTCTGCTTCATCTAACTTTAGTTCTGAAAAAACTCGGAGAGAGGGAATTTCAACCTCAATTGGTAGCACTGCCTCCATCCCATAAACCAAAGAGAATGGTGTTGCCCCGGTAGAAGTCCTGACGGATGTTCGATAAGCATAGAGGGCGAATGGCAACTTCTCGTGCCAATCTCTATAGGTCTCAGTCATTTTCCCCACAATCTTTTTGATATTTTTATTGGCTGCCTCCACCGCACCATTCATCTTCGGACGATATGGCGATGAGTTGTGGTGCTTGATCTTGAATTGATTACAAACCTCTGCTATCGTGCTATTATTCAAATTTAATGCGTTGTCTGATATGATCCTTTCAGGCATTCCATACCGACATATGATTTCCTTCTTTAAAAACTTGCTGACAGCTGTCTTTGTGACGTTGGCGTAAGAAGTAGCCTCTACCCACTTAGTAAAGTAGTCAATCACTACAAAAATGAAACGATGTCCGTTTGAAGCCTTTGGCGATATCGGCCCAATGACGTCCATGCCCCACATGGAGAAAGGCCATGGGGAAGTCATGACGTGAAGAGGTGATGGAGGCACATGAATTTTGTCTCCGTAAATCTGGCATTTATGGCACTTCTTAGCATACTTGATGCAGTCTCCTTCCATGGTAGACCAATAATATCCAAATCTCATGATCTGTCTGGCCATTGTGAAACCGTTAGCGTGTGTTCCACAAATGCCATCATGGACTTCTTCCAAGATCTGCTTGGCCTCCACAGCGTCTACACATCTTAACAGCACCTGATCTTTTCCTCTTTTGTACAGGATTTCCCCATCTAAGACGTAACCACTGGCCAGCCTCCTCAACATTCTTTTGTCATTCTCAGTTGCTTGGTTTGGGTATTCACAATTTTTCACGTATCGCAATATGTCCTGATACCAAGGGTTGTCGTCCTTTTCTTCTTCCTCGTCAATATTACAACAGTGGGCTGGAGCATCATAAATGCTCATTTGGATAGGTTTCACATCCTCTGGTCTATTTACTTTGATCATGGAAGCCAATGTAGCTAAAGCATCGGCCATCTGATTCTCGTCTCGTGGGAGATAACAAAAAGTGATGTCGTCAAACTCCTCAATCAATTCTAGGACCATCCTTCGGTAACTAATCAACTTAGGGTCTCTTGTTTCCCATTCGCCTTTGAGCTGATAAATTACCAATGCTGAATCCCCATATACCTCAAGTACCTTGATTTTGCGTTCCATAGCCGCGCGGATTCCCATGATACATGCTTCATATTCCGCCATGTTATTTGTGCAATCAAAATCTAGTTTACTGGTGAAAGGATAATGATCACCGTTTGGAGATACCAAGACTGCCCCAATCCCGTTGCCCATGGCATTTGAGGCCCCGTCAAAATTTAATTTCCAAGTATTGCCTTCTTGTGTGCTCACTTCAGTAGTTGCCACATACATCAGATCCTCGTTTGGGAAGTCAAAGTTCAAAGGCTCATAATCGTCCAGGGCTCTACTTGCTAGAAAATCTGCTATCGCGCTCCCTTTTACAGCCTTTTGATTCACATAGGTTATGTCGAATTCAGAT
The DNA here is from genome assembly GCF_007990345.1 of Gossypium hirsutum. Taxonomy (NCBI): domain Eukaryota; kingdom Viridiplantae; phylum Streptophyta; class Magnoliopsida; order Malvales; family Malvaceae; genus Gossypium; species Gossypium hirsutum. The sequence goes on along the minus strand of NC_053447.1, from coordinate 10,281,234 downwards.
AGTAGAATTTGCCATCGGGCCATCCTTCCGTTTAGAGCAGTTGACTCCATCATGTATTTCAGAGGGTCTAACTTTGAGATTAACCAAGTCGTATGGTACAACATGTATTGTCTCAATCTCCGAGTAGTCCAAACCAATGCGCAACATAATTTTTCAATTGGCGAATATCTTGTTTCGCATTCAGTGAACTTCTTACTGAGATAATAGATCGCTCTTTCTTTTCGTCCTGACTCATCATGTTGGCCGAGCACGCTCCCCATGGAATTCTCAAATACTGCCAAGTATAGTATCAGTGGTTTGTCAGGGCAAGGTGGCATCAGTACTGGGGCGTTGGACAAGTAATGTTTAACTCTTTCGAAAGTTTCCTGGCACTCCTCATCCCATACACCTGGATTGTGTTTCCTAAGAAGGCGGAATATGGGGTCACATTTCTCAGTTAATTGTGAAATGAATCGAGCGATGTAATTCAATCTTCCTAGGAAACCCCGAACTTCTTTTTGAGTACTTGGCGGAGGTAATTCTTGTATGGCCTTAACTTTGTCTGGGTCAATTTCAATTCCCTTTTCGCTGACTAAGAATCCTAGCAGTTTCCCTGATCTAGCCCCGAAAGTACACTTGGCTGGGTTAAGTTTTAGCTGGAACTTCCTTAACCTCAGAAACAGTTTTCTCAGAACTTGCACGTGTTCCTTTTCTGTTCTGGATTTCGCGATCATGTCATCAACATAAACTTCTATCTCTTTATGCATCATATCATGGAATAATGCTACCATGGCTCTCTGATACGTTGCTCCTGCATTTTTCAATCCAAAAGGCATCACTTTATAACAAAACGTCCCCCACATCGTTATGAATGTGGTCTTTTCCTTGTCTTCAGAAAGCATCTTAATTTGGTTGTACCCGGAGAAACCATCCATGAAAGAGAACAGTGAGTATCCGGCCGTGTTGTCTACCAAGGTATCGATATGAGGCAGTGGGAAATTATCTTTTGGGCTGGCTTTGTTCAAGTCTCTGTAGTCCACACACATTCGCACCTTCCCATCTTTCTTAGGAACAGGGACTATATTGGCTACCCATTCTGAGTACTTGACCACCTGTAAGAAACCAGCATCGAATTGCTTCTTGACTTCTTCCTTTATTTTTAGCAAGACATCAGGCCTCATCCTTCGAAGCTTTTGTTGGACTGGTTTGCATTCTTCCTTTATAGGCAATCGATGCACCACGATATCAGTACTTAAACCTGGCATATCTTGGTAGGACCATGCGAAGACATCTTTAAACTCTTGAAGCAACTCAACAAGGTCTCGCCTTGTTTCCTTGGCAATGCAAGCGCCAACTTTTACCTCTCTGCCCTCTTCTAAGATCACGACTTCTACTGATTCCTTATAGGGTAGAATTTGTTTTTCTTCTTCTTCCATCATTCTTAACAAATCCGGAGATAAAACGCTGTCTTGGTCACCTTCAAAATCTTGAGGATTGTCTATACTCATGTCTGGCTCAAATAGAGACTCTGAATTAGTAACAGAGTCGCTCATCTCGTTGATATCTGAAGACCTGTTATTGGAACAAATGGAGGCCCAAATAAAAGAATCTAAGAATACTTGTATGCATACTATGATTATAAAGGGAATGAAAAGAATGAAAGAATATTTGCTCAAGATGAAACTGAATGATAAGTTTTCACTGAAATTAGATTTTGGACATGTGCCTTTTACAAAAGATTCTTATCACCCCCAGGCTTAGGGCAACAAGTGTTCTGAATATTACTCTGAATTAGTTCTAAATGTTACAGGGATCTCTTCTGCAGTCCAGTTATTCAAAACACTTCCAGGTTCGCAAAGACGAATGCCTGACAAATTCCTTTCCACCCTTTCTTCCGCGGATATGGCATTGATGTCCAACCTCTCAATCCTTCCTTCTGTAACCTCATCCTTCTCTTCAGGGTAGACCATTCCCCTTGAAACAAAAGTCTTAGATATATGGGGAAAGGTCATCGGTCCCCACTTGACTTCTATCCCGCACAAATGTGCTCTTCTCTTTTCCTGCTTTTTCTCCATCTCTTTCCTCCTTTCCCTCGCATTAGGCTTATATCCCAAACCATAACGGTCCTGCTTGTTAATTAGGATCGGCACTCCGACCCTTCCCTGGAGGTATTTTCCCAATCCTCTTCCAGGCAATGCTCCTTTTCCCATCGTTAGCTGTAAGCTCATTAACGTAGCTTTGGATATCTTAGGCTCTGGGATTTTGCTCATCTCGATGACAAATGTGGCATTTACGAATTCCAATGATCGGAATGAACATTCTATCGCTTCACTATCGGCCTCTATGTATGGCATATCATCGGTGACTGATGCAATGATGTCTTCTTCTGCATCTATAGTCACCAATCGACCCTCCATCACCAATTTTAACTTTTGGTGAAGTGACGATGGTACAGCTCCTGCAGAATGGATCCAAGGCCTCCCCAATAGGCAATTGTAAGATGGTTTAATATCCATTACCAAAAAATCCACCTCGTATGTATTTGGACCAATCAATAGAGGTATCTCGATTCTTCCCATCACTTTCCTCTGAGTGCCATCAAATGCTCTCACTATATTTTGGCATGATTTCATGTGAGAACTGTCCACAGGTAACCTGTTTAATGTGGACAGGGGTAAAACATTCAGGGCCGATCCATTGTCCACGAGTACTGCCGGTAGTATACACCCCTTGCAACGGGCAGTGATGTGCAAGGCCTTGGTAGATCCCATACCACCTGGCGGGATCTCATCATCGTTGAAGAAGATGAAATTATCGGCATTTATATTGTTAACCAGGCGATCCAATTTGTTCACTGAGATATCTTTAGCGACATAGGTCTCATTTAGCACTTTTACCAACGCATTACGATGTATCTCTGAACTTAGAAGTAACTCGAGCACTGAGATGCGAGCGGGTTGCTTATGCAATTGTTCCACCACACTATACTCGCTATGCTTCAAGAATTTTAGGAATTCTCTAGCCTCATTTTCGGTCACCGGTGTGTTAATTTGCGGTTCAATTCCGGTCGTCTTCGTTTTATTTTGTTCAACCGCCAAGGCTTTTCCTTTTATAGGTTCCCTTTTTGTATTTCCCAGGTCGTAACGTTTTCCACTACGCGTATAGAAACCTGCGTCATTACCCTCTTCTGAAGCATTTATCGGGTTCTCCTCTCCCGTGATCATCACATTGCAGTCGTAATTCCAAGGAACCTTTTTGCTATCCTTGTAAGGAAAGGCTACAGGTTTTTGGATTATGACCCTTGGCGCCAGTTGTATTCCAGATCCTGTACTCGTTGGCCTTGAAATAATCACCACTGGGTGATTTGGGGCCTTTCCCTTAGACCCCTCCTCCGAGGCATAAACTTCTCCATTTTCAAGCCCTTTGATCTCTTCATAAAATTCTAGCTCTTTGTTGTCCATCAGATTTTGCACCAAGGCCTTGAATTCAGTGCAGTTTCGAATGTCATGGTCTTCTTCAGCATGAAACTCGCAGTACGTCTTCGTTCCTTCGGCCTTTCTTTTGAATCTTGTTTGATGAGACTCCTTCTATCATTTGTCTCCAGACCCAACTCAATGGGTTTTTATCTCTGCAATGTCGGTTTTGATTCTCTTCTTCTCCCCTTCGATTATTGCGTTTACCCCTTTATCAGCATGATTGGGTAACGGATTCGCTGCTACGTTGGGTCCTAATGGGTCGTCAAACTTCACAATCCCCATCTTAATGAACCTTTCCACCGCCTTTTAAACCCAGTACAGTTCTCAATTGAGTGTCCTGGTATCCCTGCATGGTATTCACATTGGGCGTTCGTGTCATACCATTTGGGATATGGAGGTTGCATGGGCTCGAGATAAAATGGAGATACTATGTGCATCAAATAATTCTGATACAGTTCCCGTATGTTATTGGAATGGGCGTGAACTGAAGTCTCTCTTGTTAGTCCTTGTGTTGGCCTTGTGTTGGGTTCCTGCCTCGAGGGGCTGTGTAGTGGTTATCATTTTTGAGGGCCACGTAATCGGTTTTGATGGCTCTTGCTTATGTGCTTACTTGTTTATTCGCCTCCTTTTTCTGGTCGAGTTTTCTCCCGTGTCGATTTTACCGCTCCTTACCGCGTTCTCAATCATTTCACCGGACATTACCATATCCGAGAAGCTCTTGGTAGCACTCCCCAACATGTGGTTGATGAACGGGGCTTTCAAAGTGTTGATAAACACATGGTGACCTCTTTTTCAAAGGGGTGCTTGTGTTGCCACTTTCTCCATCGTTGGCGTACTGCTGAATTCTGCTAGCTTTTTTCCTGTTTTGTACGTAATTCGTCGGTGTTATATCCTTACATGACTGTATTGACGCTTATA